>NW_018164595.1:74984-97424 GCF_001263595.1 Phalaenopsis equestris | reverse complement strand
TTAAAGAGTGTAGATTTTGTTTAAAAGGACCTTATCTGAACCAAGGCATTTTCTAAAATTTTGAAGTCCCAGTTCGAGAAGTCATCTTGCATCTCCTCTCTCTGACTTATTTAATCAGATGGGTTGGTCTCTATTCCAACTTTCGCTGTCCTGACTTGCTTAAAACACAACCTTCCTCATACTATTCTCCTTCTACTTCTCTCATATGTATTCTTAGCTTAGGTGGGTATAATGTATTTTGATTGTGGAGGATTGTGATTTTGAAGTCTTGTTAGTTGCAACATAGTAAACTCCCGCCAGCTTCCCCACATAAGCTAATGAAAATTCAAGTGAAACTTATCCTATCAAATTCCCGTCTCTTATTTCATGCCCTCCTTGCCCAGCGTGAATTTTCTCGAAGAACATCTGTGAATGTTTAATATATTACTGCTAGTTGTTCTCTCTTTAAAGGAATATTTTATAGTAAGAGATCTATTTCTTCCATAAATTGAAATTTTAAACTCTTCTGATCAAAACTGTGGAATACAAGCTCTAGTTATTCAGAATATCCTTTACTGATAATTCAATTGCTATTAAATCTTGCTAGTCCTCGTCAACATAACAATTGTCTTTCAATTCCTTACAGCTTCATTCCTACCCTATTCCTACGGTGTTATGTCTAATATAGAATATCTTACAACATCTTCTATTATTAGTGTTTTGCCAATTTCAAATTACTCGTCATTTAGGCTTCATTTGAGGACGTGCTGCAGTTTCCTTCAGTTGGAGCGAACGTCGATCTCTTTAAAAATTTTCGTTTGGTGAAACAGTGGGAGACGTTTGTCTCTCGAATTTCCTTCGAAAGAACGATAAATTTTTTCCATTTCAAATTGCAGTTGGTATCCTCTGATTCGAAAAATGCGGCTTTTAAAAGAAATTTGGTGAACAGTGGTGCTATTTTAAACAAATCCTTATATGTGATTTTTTTAGGGGTCTTTTGGGTTCATTGAATTTCTTGTGTAAACCAAATGCAGGGGTTCTTAAAATTTCAGCGTCAGGTTGGATGAGAATGGAATGTAATTTAAAATTTTGATGAATTTAAAATTCAATTTATAGTTCAAAACTAGTGCATTCCAAATTTGTTAGATTGGGCTATTCTCAACTGCACTATAAATATAAGCCTGCTGGCCGCTGCAACCCGTTGTACCCCATCATCATCCTACACCCACTCTTCACCACAGTTGCCTTGCCGCTAGCCACCTGCCATCCCCACCCCAGCGCCTGCCTCCTCCCTCCATCCTTTGGCCACCCGACGTTGCTCGCCGCCCATTGTTTTCTGTCTTGATAATGTTTTACATTAATTTAATTTTTTTTTAAACTAAACATAAAATGTGAATTAATGTTTATTTTACACCGAATCAAACAATTCCAAGTTATTTTAAATACACTACATTTTAATTACACTTAATTTATTTCACGCTGCTTTCGTTTTTTTATTTTTCACGTGCATTTAAACTTCTCAAATTCTATGCTACAATTCTTAATTTTACATTTAGTTAACTTGCATCCGCTTTTCACCATAATTAGATTAAGTTGTGGCATGTTATTTGGAGGAGGTGTTCTTTTTCATTTCTCAATAAAAATTTTGGCACATAACTTGCATGTAATGTCCTAGCCAAACCTTGGCCATTTCCCAATTTTAAATTCCTTCATGATGCCTGCTTTCCCCTAACACTAAATAACATAAAATTATTACTATCTCACAAAATTGTTCTAGGTATTACGATTGATTATAAATTTAGCATCAATCCTTTACCTTTTTCTTGTTAAGAATTTCACGGAATAGATGTGGTTTATTCATGAGCCAATCCAGTGAGCTTGATTGTTGAAGCTGTTTTGCCCAATTGCTCTGGTTTTTTATCCATATGGATTCTTGTCCAACACCTGGACCGGTTTTGGCTCTTGTGATGCTTTTCATTGGCTTGTGTTGATTTTGGGTTGTGTGTTGCTTTCCTTCATTTGAGTATCGGAGAGTTGTATGAGCCAGTAGATTTCTTGGCCTTAGATATTTCCAATGTTTTCTCTTTCTTCTCATCTAATCTTTTCCAGACCACAAACTTCCTTGCTTTCTTTCTTTAAATTTGGTTATTGATATTTTTCACATATTATGGTGGCTCTGTTTACAAATCTGTTAAACAAGGATTTATTTTTATGCATATGAAGTCTCTAGATTCATGCAGAATACGAGGACTCTTTAACATGTTTAAATCACATTGAGCCATTTTATTGATGAGTAGCTTATTAATAATTGAATATTTAATATACGGATAGTATACAAATTATCCGAGTGTAATCATTTATTATATTTATAGTATTGCCAAGTTATGCTTTGTCACGCCAGCTATCACATTCTTCATGGTGCAAGAGTAATAAAGTCTATTGATTATGTTTGCTTGTTCAAAGTAATAAGATATGAGACAAACTAAGCATGTAATTGCAAGAGATAGAAGCTTCTGCATATCAGTAATGTTTGACCTAACACCTTGGTTGGTGTGCTATAGTGAAGCTTATAATATTTAATCAGGACATCTTGATGTTATTATGAATAGGTTTTTGGTTTATCCATCATCCATGGTATCTGGAGAGGCTAGGTGAGCTACATTGTAGCATGATTTTAATCAAGCGAGTTTTCAAATTGCTCAAAAAAAGAAATAAAGGTTTAACCTTTTCATCTTTATTGTATGCATTGCATCTAGAGAATTTAAACAATTTTGCAAGGTTCATGGTCGTGGTGACTATTATTTAGGGCATTTCTAATGGACATGTTTGATGAGGTCTAAGAGAATGTTTCTAAGCAAAGGCTTGCATAACTTGAGGTAGATGCACTTGAGATCATGTTAAGTTTGATGCATCCTTTTACTGCTACTTGTGGCCTGGCGTTTGTGCAAGGCATAATTGAATACTACTGATAATGGATTAAGGTTTGGAGCAAGGTATTAAATAGATGATGCTTGACACAATTCAAAAGGATTGAGAAATTAATCTAGGGTACATTACTACAAAAATTATTTTATAGGTTTCTTGTTTTGGTTATGCCTTATCAATGTTCATGCTATTCCTTAGCGTGTTTCTTGCTTTATGGACTTCAAGTGCATTTATTCATGGCTGGATCAATCATTTGCCTATATGGAACAAAAGAAGCTTGTAATGGGCAGGAATTTTGAAGTTTGAATACGATCTGAATCTATACTTCTGATTTGCTGATGATTAGTACTATTAAGGGGACCTAAACATAAAGAAAAAGTAACAGAAGAATATGGGAAAATCTGATCATTATGGTTTATGAAAACCCTCAGGCTTAGTTAGTTATTAACTTTTTCTCTCTCCTTTTTTTTTTTCCGGTTTTTCACTTTCGAGATAACCTGGTGTTCTTAGGCCCTTCTCACGAATGAACAACAATTATTGTTCCTTCACTTGGAATCCTTGATTTTCCATCTTTTAGGCCAACAGCCACCACTAGGCCAAGAGGCTTGATGCATTACCGGATAAAATGCTAGGACCATCATGCATCTTGAATGTTGACTGGTGATATTGTTTTTTGTATAAAAAAAATGAGTTCTGAATTAATTTATAAAGTATAGCTGTATAATTTTCTAATTTGATTTATATGTTATGCACTCATTTTAGTCCATAGTCAAACCTTTTACATTTTCTGTGTTTTGTACGGGAAAAAGATGGAATTTAGGCAGCCTTAATTTTATCATTCTAGTTTGTAGGTTCTGATTAGAGATTTCTTGTCTTATTTTCCTTTTCTTTCACAAAGCTTCCTTTAATCCAAACATTCCTTTAATGTTTTACTTCACATCTTTGCATCGAAGCTAAAAAAATTCGGGTATGGGTAGATTTCCTGTGTTACGATTGCAGCCTGAATCATTCTTTGGGGCAAGCTTTGTGATTTTGATTTTCTTGTATTATTTTACTAGTTTTTTTTTGTATTTTTTTGATTTTTTGCTGCAGTTTATATACAAATTGTAGATTTTATTTTCTGATAACAATTTATAAATCTTCTGTTGTCTCAGGTGGTGAGAGACAAAAGGACTGGAAAAACCAGGGGGTTTGGATTTGTCAGTTTCACTAATCCTTCAGACCTTGCAGCGGCTTTGAAAGAGATGAATGGTGTGTTATCAATGGTTATTTATGAAACATTTTTTTCTTGGATCCATCATTTTTTGTACTCAAATTGAATTTTTTTTTTCATTCATAATTTTATGCAAATCTGTGACAGTAAATTCTTTGCAGGTAAGTATGTTGGTAACCGGCCTATAAAGTTGCGAAAGAGCAATTGGAAGGAGAGAACGGATTTTGAGGCTCTGGAAAGGCAAAAGGTGAGCTTCCTTTGCCATCCTAACATCTGTACTCAAGTGTGTTGCTTTTCATGTGATATTCTCAGTTGTTGATTGCTTTTTTCTATTCATTTCAGAACTACCCTCAGAAGAAGCCTAAACCATTGAAGAAAAGTGTACTGCACAAGTGATGCAAGAGGGCTTTCAGGGATTTGATTACTTTGGTAGCCATCTGTAAGCTGCTGTTTGCTATTATTACTTTTAGCGCAGGCTAGTTTTTTTTATAACTGTTGTTTCTATAATAGTACAACAGCCCATTGTGATAAAATTAAGCTAAATTATTTTCTTACGGAAGTTGCAAAATGTAGGAATTACATAGCAATACTTGAAGGGAGGTACTTTATAAAAATGAAAGGATAACTACTCCCATTGTTAATATTTCTAGAATATTATCATTGTAGCATCTGAAAATTAATTTTATGAAAATATTATTTAAATTATGTTAAAATTTGAATATTATATTTTTTCAACATTGAGAGCATTATTACATATATTGTGCTCAAAATCTAATGCATGCTCTAAGAAATGAGGAACCCTTCCATTTCTTCCCTTTCGTTTATGCAGGCTATACAGCATATTGGCATTTTGTATCCTGCAATCTATGTTTCTTTAACAAAACTTTGATTATCAACATTATACCATAATTATGGCAGTTCAAGCAATTTTCTTTTCGGAGTTTGCATTGAAGGTAAGAAAAAATTCAGGGCGGTTAGCCATTTAATGATTCTCAAATTTAGTGAGCGAGTTTGAGATTAATTATTATGCAAATTGATATATTGTTTTTTGAGACATTTTGAGCAAATTTAATCTCAAATGTATATGCAAGAACTTGAACTCAGGTTCTTTTGATTGAAAGTTTAAGCTCTCAACCAACAAGCTAAGATAGTCTGCTTATAAATTGACTTGATGTGGCTGACCTCTTTGGAGGAAACCTCAGGCCCCAATCTTTTGATTAAGCTTTACCTGAAGCATTATTGGTAAATCCATTGCTCTTTTTTATCTTCTTATCTTGTTCTCCATCGTTGGTTAGCGATAGCTGTCTTGGACATGGAGCACTATGCTTCACTTTTATAGGAAGAAAAGGGACATAAACACCATAGATTTAATTGTTACGGGCTAGATTGGAGCTTGGCTGTCATTTCTGATGGTTTTGCTTGGTACGGTGAGAACAAAAAATCTCAAGGCAGTTAGAGTTGTGCTGTGAGATAGAATGCAGGAACAGGTTATAGGAATGACAAAGTCTTTATATTGTGTGTAGGGGCGTGAAGGAGTTGGCCTTGAGCTATTTTGAGGCTAAGATAAGCCAACAAAACTATCTGAGTTTATATTGATTTTTAGTTTTAAAAGTCAAACTAGCATGCCAAAATACATGCCTTATTCCGAATCTGCTATCCTTTTCATTTAAACGTTCTTCGATATGCGCCAATAATCAATCATTTTCATGCAATCTTATATCTTCCAAGTGAATTTAACAACCGTAGCTTTACGAGATATAATTTGCTAAATTTATGTTCGAGCATTATTTGGCTTTAAAACAGTAAAACCTCATTTAATGCCAGGTCAATAGACTGTTCATGCAATTACTCGTTAAACATGAAGTGGCCGTGCTGCTTACTTTTACGATTGAAGCTTGTATAGAATGATTTGAGTTGGTCCTTTCTGTTGACCAGCTTTCCTCAATGATTTCTGTTAAGTGGAGATGATGTGGTTGTTTGGGAAGTTAGGGGTTCTTTTGGGATTTTTTTTTTAATTATTAAAAGAGAAGCATAATACTAAGTTAAGTATTGCCGAGATGAGAATGATTAGGTGGATGAGTGGCTTTACACTTAGGGTCTGTTTGGGGCAGCTGTTGATTATTTATAATCTGTTGATAAACAGATTATTGTGATAATCTGATAATCTGCAGATTATCAGAATAAATTGGCTTACTGTTTGAGGCAACTTGTTCAAAATAGTTTACTGACAGCTGTTGTTGGATAAATGACAATTCTGTCTCTGTTTGGTTAAGTTGTTTGCAACAGAATTGTATTGGAAAAATAATAGATAAAACAGAAGTCTCAAACTATTACTGTTCAGTTACAAAAATAAAACTACATTGCTCACCATTTTGTGAGTATCAAAAGAAATAAAATAAGAAGAAATACAATTATATTTACAAGTAAACAAATTAAAACGTTCAATTTAAAACTTTGACATCGTCTGTCCTCAGCGACACTGTCCTCTTGGGAAACCATCGTACCATAAACACTGTCGGCATGGGAGTATGTCGGAATGTCGGCCTAACGGAAGAAACCGCATCGTGCCGAAACACCCCTCTGACAACCGTAGAACTGTCTGCCACTGCTATGAGGCTGGCGTGATGTGAGTAAGGGAACTGGTGGTCCGCAGTAACACAACACAACTCGGGAGGTCCCTGAAATCCTAGAGCTCATGCTGCTATTGAGATAAAACAACCAGAAAAGATTGTCAGATCATAAAATTAAATTACGCTTCATATATGAGAACCGACATAAATACGCATATAAAAAAAGTAAGCGTGGGGTCTTAGGCTAGTAAATACTCCAACCTACGTGTCTGTCACTGAATGGAGATTGGACCTTCCAAAAAAATGAGTCCTTTGTTGCCATATACCGCAATACCAACAACATACGATCATCCTGTGCCAGATGTGTATATCATAAAAAAAGACCATCCAGATAAATCCTCATAAGCTAATGCACCCAAAATAATGGAGGATATCAGTTGCCTTCTTTAGGAATATACATGCAGCACGAGATAAGAACACTAAATCGATCATCCAAAAGAATTCAGAGGTCATATTTTTCATCATTCATCACTGGCCTCGCGCACTCACAAAAAAAAAAACACAAAACAAAACATAAACAAAATAAAACATAAACAAAACAAAACAAAGAATTTAAAACAAAATGCAAACACGTCATTATTATAAATTCAAACATCTTAATGAAACATATAAAATTCTTAATAAAAACATAAAATACATATCCCTACTTCAACGAATTACATCCCAAATGAGCATATAATAAATAAAGAGCCATGGCTGAATCAACAACCATATATAGCATCTGCGATAAATTCCCTCAAAGCAGCTATCTCGACTACTCCTTCACTGTCCTGAGTTTCAAATTCGATCGACTCGATCTCATTCTTAGGTAATGATTGACCAACGAAGGATTCTGAAGGATCTGGAGAGGCAATAAGCTGATCTTCATCAGGCAAAGTGAAGTCTGTATCTGATTGAGAGGAATGTCGTCGGATGAATTTGTGAAGTGCCATAGTGGCCACCACAATATGCACATGTTTGAGAAATAGATACGACGGCATATCACGTAGGATGACCCATTTCTTCTTCTACACCTCAAATGTTCTTTCAATTACCCCGCGTAAAGAGGAGTGTCGTTTGTTATACATTTTTTCTACCACGGATCGTGCCACTTGCTCAAAATCAGGAATATGGTATCTGGTGTCCGGATAGGGCTTCAGGTAGCCCCTATGCATTGGATATCCAACATCAACCAAATAATACTTCCCTGTTACAAAAGACAATATTATTGAAAAATAATACATGTAAGTTATATGTTTAAGTGAGATGAACAAACCTGGAGGCGGGTGAGAGAAACACTGCGTTCTATTCCTAGTTTCATAGGATAAAAAACGACTATCATGTGCACTTCCTTCCCATCCCGCCATTACAAATGTGAAACACATGTTGAAGTCACACACTTCCATGACATTTTGTGTTGTTGTACCACTCCGACCGATGTACGCGATCTTTTCGTGGCTTGTAGTCGGGCATCTACGTGCGTACCGTCGATTGCTCCAATGCAGTTCTGTTATTCACAGTTAGCAACTCAATACATTATGAAGTTAAACTGACGTATTAATAAAACTTACCTTGAAATACGACATGTAACGGAGATCATTTGCAATTTGTTCAGGAATAGTTGTGAACGATGGATCCGCTGACTTAATGTTTTGCGCTGCTAAGCTCACAAGTGTTTGTATACCTTTGGAGAAGTATCGACTAATTGTTTCTGAGAAATGTTGAAATCACTCCATAGCTCCTCTAACTGATTCGTTCTGTGAGAGAATGTATAATGTTATAGTCAGCACTCTCTCGTGGTCGTTCTAGAAGAACCTTGGAGGCCATGGGTAAGACATAACTCGTGAATAATATCTAAAAAAATGGGCGCAAGCATGCGAAAAATGTTGCTGAACCTTATCGGATGTCCAACAAGCATCTCACCCACCCTTTTGTCCTCAACATATGAGAACGTCATGCATGGTATTCGTCCAGTGTTGGAGCGATAGTATTTGAACAATAATATCTCTAGAGCTGGAACCGATGCCATTGTTTTACGACGTTCTTGCTGTGGATCTATCCTGAAAGTAGAAATGCATTATGATGAAATGATTTGTGGAGAAGTGGTGACAGAAAAATGAAATAGCAAAAACATCAAGGACTACAAAGCATCAGATAATGAATTACATAAATTGTTCAGGTAAATAAAACTGTTATGATAAAAATACATAAGAGAAAAATCTAATGATAGTTTAATATAAAACAGCCTCATTATTCCAATAAAACACACAGATATTCAATGCGCAGCTCGGACCACAGCGCCATAAATATTTACCTACGAGTTGGGTCCTCAAGTTTTTTAACACATTTTGTCTGAAAGCGCATATCGACAGCTACTTCTGGAATAGTATCTAAATTGACAACGCAGTCCCATATGGTGCTGTCAGGGGGAGTTGCAGGAGGCGGAGCTGGAAAAGCAGCAATTAGTTAATCAAATGAGTTTTTCGCAAAATTGTCCTTCTCTTTCTTCCTTCTGCCAAGCCTGGGCTTCTTGGACATGGAACTAGACTCCATCTCCTTTTGGTTAATACTAGGCTCTACTTCATCAGCTATAACATGTTCAGGTGACAAGTCATCTGGTATTCCTGCAAACCCCAACTCAATTGGGTTGAATGTATGCTTTCCAGTCGCGACAACCCCCTTAATCATAATATCCAGTTTTCCTCGAACTCCGACTGAATTCCGCACTGCCTATATTTTTTGGCTATTGGCATGACCTGTATCATTGTAAGGAAGGAGAGTGGTTTAGTTAATAACCAAAAAATACGAGAATAAAATGAATGTGAAAGTGTTGTTATTATCTACAATTTCTCAACCCACCATTCTCAACCCACCATTTATCTGAACCCACCATTTATCTGAAGCATCGATTGTTCGCTTAATAGGATCCCAACCCAACCCGGCGGATCCAAGTTTCAGTTCTTTCTAAATTTTTCACTCATTCTTCAATTGATCTCATTTATTTTTGAATTTGAGTCTGTCGTAATCCTTTCCTGTCAATTCTTTGAATATTTTTACAATATTTTGCCAAGCTTTCTTGTTGAAATACGCAGTTGGTCTATTCCCGAGTTCAATTTCTGTAATACAGAGATTGCAGAAAATATTTGTAACTTTTTTATCCCACATAGCTGAGGGACCGCCTTCATTTGTCTTAGTCATGTTGGAACTAGAGGAAGAATTTATGGTTAAACCAAAGAAGGCCAAAAATGTTCATATCAACCACTAGTACAATCAACAATAATAAAAACCGAACACTTTATATTTCTGTAAAATCAGAACAAAGGAAAACAACCATACTTCAAACAATCTTATTGACAAAGCTACAAGACAAACTTCTCATTATAGCTTGTGGATATTTCATGCCAAGAACAGATTTTCCAAAATCCACAAATTTTATTGAGATACTAACATACTTCATAGTAGTTAATTGCACAAACATCAATCCAAAAAAATTTGAACAAATTCTAAATAGCAGGATATAGCATTTACAAAGAGAAAACATTATGTGCTATTGTATGCACCCAAGCATTTACAAGGAGGAAACCCACGGCAAGCAACCAAGTGCAACCATACCTTCTTTGAAATATTAAATCGTGGGCACATATTCCACGGTTTAATGCTATGCACATATTCCACGGTTTAATGCTATGCACCTACAAAATTTTTTCATATAAATACATGGTAAAGTTCTAATTTGCAACACATCACTGTCATTATCTCCACAATACCAATGTACTCCTCAACATTCTTTTACCATCATCAGAGATAATCTTATAGTTGCACTCCAATCCCGAGCATACAAACATACAAGCATACCAAATTCTCAAATTCTCACACAGGAATTGTGATTCATAATCTCCATTCCAGAGCATACAAGCATACAAGCATACCAGATTCTCAAATTCTCACACAGGTATTGAGATTCATAATCTCCATTCCCAACTGTCAGTGTTGGCTATTGAGAAGAAAAGACAATAAAAATATAGATGATGAAGAAATAGATTCATAATCTCCATTCAAATCTTATCTATTTACATATGCGAAAGCAAACGTTACTGTACTATATATGTTGCATGGGAGGAGTTCAAGAATTTAACCCATAATTTAACCAGAATTTAACCCATCTCCCTCAGGGAAATAAAATGGCATTCATTTCCTTCTAAATAACCCACCATTCATCTCCTTCTAAAATGCAGTTAAAAAAAGTCTTCTCTTGTAAAATATTTTCCACTAGCAGAAGTTCTGCCCCCAATTCATTTTTACTTGGGACATAACTATGCTTGACATTCATGCTTCATTAATGTCAATAAATTGCTTGGAATATTATGCTAAGTTATTTTCCACTAGCAGCATCATAATTCCATCACCCCTTAAAAATATAAAAACTTTGTGTTTGCATGCATATAAGCCAATTCCTATATATTCACATACCTAACATCTGAAATTTTTTCTTAAAAACTCATTATACCAATCAAATCTTTCATATGACAGCACAAGCAATGATCACAGGAAATATGTTTTTAAGAGCCTGCGAAATTTCAGACAAAGGATCCCAGTAATACGAAGGATCGAAAATTTTGTAAATAGTTAAATAGGAAGAAATTGCACGAAGAAATCTTTGTAACACAAAGGATAAAAAATTTCTACCCAGTAAAACATTGCCCAACACATCTCAGTAATAGCATTGCTCAACTCACCATAATTCATACCATAACCGACAACGACACAAATAACATTTCTCTACAGGGAAGAGAAGCTGTGCAAAACCATAAGGCATAAGAGGGATACCTGCAAAATTTCAAACAACTTTCGATCCACCAACCTAAGGCCAGACTGGAAATTGGAGAGCAAAGGGGTGCACGGTATCGAGGGCTGAGATTAAGGGAGTCTGATCGCAGAGCTAGGGCAACGACGGCGAGACGAGATCGAGAGGCAGAGCCGAGATCAGGGGAGTCTGATCGCAGATTTAGGGCAACGACGGCGAAACAGGATCGAGGGGCAACCGAGTAATAATCTGTGAGTAAACGCGGAAAGCGGGGTAATGGGAGCGGCGGACGAAAGAACGAATCATAACCTAAACCCTTACGCACGTTTGCTAACCGCCGGCCCCAACACATTATCTAAACGCTACCCTAGCGTTCCGAAAATGCCGAACGCAGGGATAAGCTGCGCCAAACAGACCCTTAAAGACAAAATGCGAAATGAATATATTCGTGATAAAATTAGTGTAGCTCCAATGATGGACAAAATTAGAGAAAGTCATCTTAGATGGTTTGGTCACATTAAACGTCGACCATCAATAATTCGATTAGGAGAGAAGATGTTTTAGATTTTACTTATGTTAAAAAAGGCAGAGATAGACCTAGGAAGACTTGGGTTTATTGTATAAAAAATGATCTTAATTTATTAGAATTAAATGAAAATATGACACTAAATAGGATGCAATGGAGAACAAAGATTCATGCGGCCGACCCAACGTAGTGGGATTAAGGCTTTGTTGTTGTTGTTGTTGTTATATTTTAATATGAAGAAAAAAATTATATTTGATATTCTTTTCATTTAAAAAGTATTAGTATGTCAATCTTATTCTTTCTTCATGCAGATCCGACTATAGCACACAAATTGTGAAGCCTTCTCAATCACTCACTCACCCAAGAGGCTAGTAAGAAAATGAATGGTGGAAATGCAAGTGCGGAATTAGGAAAAAGAATTTTTTGCTAAGTGCTTTTATAAAATTATAACTCACTCTCAGCTTGTGTGTTCAAGTGGGGATCCCTTCCTTTATTTATAATCAAAGAATCTTTCAGAACTCACCTTTTAATAACACTCTTGCACACTATGAATTATCTCTAAATAGTATACAATCATAATGATTTATTTTAGGGTATTTTTAAGCATATTATAATATATAACTCTATATATTTTTACATGACTCTGCACTACTAAGCGTTCAAAATATTTTAGAGACCTGAAGACTTCCTAATGTTGCATGAAGTATCCAGAAGGTTCAAGAGAGTTTCAAAAATTTATTAAATATTGTTGTAACATTAAAAAATTTTCAGCACATTTAGAGCCTTTCGAATGATTCTTGGCTTATGTGAAATTTTTTGAAACTTTATAAAATATTATGGCTCAATTTTGAAATGATTTTGGAAGATCCTCTTGTCAATGTTTATCATGCCTACTTTTGAAAGAGTTTGTTTAAACTCATTTATCATTATTGGGGCGTGAGACTCTCTCTTATCTAAGCTTGTGATGCTTTTATCATAGCTTGTCCTAGATCTCATTCTTGCATTGCCACTGACCATGCTCCGACTTACAACTCTCTTAAGTTGAATAATCACTTTTACCTGATTCTTTTTGTTCGCAGATTAAGGATTGGTAAGTTTACTACCTGACTTGGCTACTTTGCTAGTGCATTTTCCTTTCTTTGTGATAGGTTCCTTTCTTTGTGATAGGTTCTCAGGCGATTTGATATGTGAGGCATCTGAGTTATTTTAGGACTACTGCTACCTCCTTCTGTGTGACTTCTTCAGTCATTGGCTCTTCATTAACCCATTCAGGATAGCCAAGTAACTTACCTCATATCTCCTCATGTCTTTCTTGACCTCCATGGTTGATAGCTCTTTTACATTTGACTTGCTAGTCATTATCATTTGCACATCACAAGTATTATCTACATCTAAGATGCACATTGTGTTGGTAAATGGGATAAGAAAGGCTTTGACTTGGTTGAGGAACTTTATTCTAAGCACTCTCTTGATGTCATTTAGCGAAAATACAAACAAATCCTGGTTACCCGCCCTTGTGTGCTTTTACTGGTCACCTTATTTCTCAATCTCTTGGCTTCTTCTATGGATGTGAAGTTATGTGTTGCTCCTGCGTCAACCAATATGTTTGTGTTCCTCCTATTGCGATGACGTCTACAAATAATAATTGCTTAGCTTGTGTTATTGGGGAACCTAGAATAGTGAGGAGTTGTAAAATTCCGTATTGAGAATGCTTTTTTCCTCTTGTTCTTCAAATTTAGCAGCCAACTGATTTAATGAATTTTTTTTAGCACTCTTTTTTTCAATGTGGACCACCACATAAGAAACAAATGTGTTTTTGAGCAGAATGATCAGCTTTGTTTTTTTGCTTGTCCTTTTCTTGGATTTAGAGAAATTTAGTGGTGGTTGTGTTCTTTGTGGTTACCTTGAACATGCGCTCCCCCCACCTTTTTTTGTTGCCAATCTTCTTCTCTTTGGGCTTCATTAACTTGTTTAGTATAATCAATATGCTTTCTGTAGTAGTAATGATGGTGGCAAAATCTTGTACATCACAATGCTTTTGTTTTGTTTTTGTCCATATTTGTAACCTACTCATAAAGAAAAAAGTATTTTTTGGTGAAGTCTTTGGCATAGTCCTGAATGCTCCCATGCTGCTCAAGTCTATGTAGGCAGCTACATGTCTCCCTTTCAGCATTTTCATGGTAAGGCTGACTCTTTTTTGTGGTTGCCACTATAACATAGTATTATTTTTGAGATATAATGTTACATTCTTAAATTTTTTCTCTTTCCTCCTAGTTGCTAGCAGCGTTAAGATACTGTTCTGGCCCATCATAGGAAGTTATCCACTTCTTGAGCATTCCTGGTATCTACAGAAATCATTGGCTTTGGAATGTCAAATCGTTGGAATTCTGTCATAGGAGTAGCTGTGCTAGTTAGCATTGCCTTTATGTACATAGCTAATTTACCTCATGCTTCCCCTAATTGCGTCAACTCCACCATCAACTGAGGAGTACCGTGTTTAGTTTTTTTTCTTGACGAACTTCTCACAACCGAGTTACCTTTATCATAACCTCATCCTTAAGGGCTAGTGTAGTTAGGATTTCATGCATTCCATCATGGAGTGGAAAAGGTACGCTTTTAGGCCTTTCTCCTGTTATTGTAGGTTCTCCATATGCTCATCCGCATCACCCTTATCCTACTCCGCTTGAGTCAGGTGTGCCTCCAAATTATAAAGTATGCCCTTGGACTTCCCTTATGGCTTTTGGTGTTGTGTGTTTCATTTCTCCTCATGGCCCTAGACTTGTTAAGATGGAAATTCATTATATACATAGGTTTATTAAGATCTCCTTTCTTCTATGCACTCCTCTCATATCTTTTCCATTTGTCCATCAAAGAGTTTTCAATTTGGAGCAGCATGACTCTTATCACAAAATGAACTGCATAATCATACTGTCCATATGGGTCCCCATGCATTCTTGTTCTCCTTCATTAGAGATAGGCATGAATCAATACAAGATATCACGTTCTTAAACCTCTCATTGGCATTGATGCTACACTATCTTGTTGCTCATTATGATTTTAGCCTTGTCGCAATAACTTCACATTAGTGGTTTTAGATCCTATAATTTGATCATTGTCGTCTTTTGTCATGCTTGAATTAAGACTATGATACCACTTAGCTATAAAATCGATTAGGCTCCAATACTTCTTGTCAGACCTTTAGCCTTTTAGTAAGCAAACATGCGACATTAGCACTTCTCCAAGTATTAAGAAAGCCTAATTTCACTAGCTTTTACAAATGCTTTAAGATTAATAAGAGAGCAATAAATAAAACTTATATTTATGAAATATGCTTACAAGAAAGCTTGAATGAATTTCAAATGAAATAGTGGCTCCTATTTATTGGCATCTACCTTTATAAAAGTTTTTAGCATACAATATAATATTCTTGTGTAGAAAATTTTAAAATGCTTTAGATTTCTTCTAAGCATCTAAAATATTTCAGAGATATATAGATACTCCTAGAGTCTCTTAAGTATCTATATCCTTTCAAGATTTTGTAAATGTGTAAATATTTGAATTTTCTATATTTAAATTTTATTATGTAACTTAGAAATTTTCATAGGAGAGGTGGATGCTTATAAATAGACGCCATCATGTCATTATAAACCATCTAAGTTTTCTTGTAAGTTTTTTCCGTAGCAATACACGTCTTATTTTTATTATCTTGCTAATTAATCTTCTAATCTAGGTGAAATCAATCTTTTTAATTACTTGAAATAGTGTTAAGTCTTCATGTTTGCTTATGAGAAGAATAAGGGTGTGAGTAGTGATATTAGAGTTTAGCGCACTCAGAGCTAAGTAGAATCAAAGGCTTGGCTCAAGCATAACCAATATTGACAATGATCAAGTTATAAAACCAAAATTATTAATGTGGAGTCGTTGCCACAAGTTCGAAGTCATGAGAAGTAATGGAATCATGCAACATCAAAGCATGGGGTGAAGTCCAAGAATATGATAGGGGGCTATGAATAGTATGGAGACCCAGATGGACGATTTAGATGAGAGGGTGAGTTTAGAGGGGGATATTATAACGTATATTATGTGATAAGATGCACGTTGTTCCAATTAGAGAGATCTTTTGATGAACAATGGTAAAGATACATAAAGAGTTTATGGGTGAACTCATCAAGATGTTTCAGACCCATGAATTGGAGATGTATGAGCTTATTGCATGCATTGAGGATGTGTGGGGATGTAGCCTTGTGCAAGTGTATATTAATTATGACATTCATCAATTACACTAGCAATAAAGCTTTGAGGTATTACACGTCGCTCGAAAAGTTAATAACAACTCATGGTCAGTAGAGCACTTGGTAGAAATGGGTTAACACGAAGTAGTTTGGCTAAGACTACTTCATCATGACAAAAATTAAAGATGTGGATATGCAAAGGATGGCATTGTTCTTGGAAAGTCTTATAACAAATTCTTATTTTATCGAGATCCTCATTGAGCAAGGGGGTGCTATCAGAGACAAACTATAAAATTTTTCCTCATAAGTCATTAAAGAAGGATAGAAGCAAATAGTGATTATAGAGCCACACACACAGATTGTACAAGTAGAACTTGAGGAAGGCTTTATAAGGAATGACAAATTAAATCTCAAAAAGACATCGAAATGGATTGTGATAATCACATGACTTTTCTTAGTTGGGATGATGAGGAGCCAAACCTGAAGAGGATGTATCGAAGGAGATACAATTAGTCCTCAAGAAATAAGATGTCTTTCTTATGGCGTTGCCTATAGATCTATCACTAAGAGGGCAAGGGTGGCAGTAAAGAAACTAGGCTAACAAGAACCCTCATCACTATAAAGGGCTTGTGTGGTGGTTGAGAAACTAAGCTAACAAGCACTCTTATCTGTCATTAATTCATGAATGTATGGAACCTAGTGGAAGAGATTATTTGAATTGGGGTCGAGGAATGATCAATGGCAATTGAAAAAATGAGATTCGATTTTACATTAAGAGAAACATGATGAGGCATCACAAGCTTAGGTAGATGAGAATGTCATGTCCCACTAATGATCAATGAGATTAACCAAACTCTTTTAAGTGTGACATAGCAAGCACGAACAGGATCTTTCATAATTATTTTGAAATGGAGTGATAATTTTCTAAAATGTCCTAGAAGGTTCTACACAAGCATAGATTCATTCGAAAAATTTTATAAAACATTAGAATTTTTTGGATGTTACAATAATATTTATAAATTTTTAGATTTCTCTAGAATCTTTAAGATATTTTATGAATAATCTAGGTGTCTATGAATCTCTCTAAAACATTATACATGTTTAGGAGTAATGTAGAGTCTTGTATTGTAATATGTTCTCTTAGAATACTCTAGAATAAATCATGATTATTATGTAATTTTCTAGAGATGATCAATAGTGTTCTAGAATGTTCTTGAGATGTGAGCTTTAGATTATTCTTGGAGGGGTCTTCTTGGTCTATAAATAGCAAGAATCCCTTAATTTAGGTACACAAATTGAGCGTGAGTTATGCTATTGTAAATTCACTTTATTAGTAACAAAGTTCCTTTCCCAAACTCCCATCCTTGCCTTTCCACCATCTCAATTTCTAACTAGTCTCTTTGAGAGTGAGTGATAAGGCTTACTTAGCGATTTGTGTGTGTAAAGGTAAAACACTTGTTGAAGAAAGAATAAGCACTTGACAGTTAGTATTAGAGCTTAATTGAGAGGTTTGAATCAATCTTGTTGTTTGAACCTCACTCTGTGTCATAAGTACGCCTATGATAAATCATTAACCCTCTCAATTTGATTATCACTTTTGAGATGAAAGTTTTTCAAAAAGTTCAAATATGGCCCCATCATTTTGAATAGCTCTCTTTATAATCTCCCCAGAAAATGAGGGTCTTGGTTGTTGTCAATATTCTTTGGAACTCCTCATAGTTTGTTCACATTGCAAAGGAATAGCCTAATAGCATCCAAAAATGTACAATGAGTTTGAGCAGCAGTCATATTTTGCACATTTATTTAATATTTTCACCATGACCATGATACATCAACACCCAAAACATTCAGTTTTCTATATGTTAGAAATGAAGTTCATAGAGACATTGTCCTATGAACTTTTATTATATGGGCAATAGTTCCAGTAAACTCCCTTGTTATGTTTAGTGTACCTTGTCTTGTTGGGAAACAAGACAAGTTTGGACATACTACTGACTATCACACCATATCCTTGGCTAGCAGTGAGTAAACTTTAAAGGAGGGAATTTGCACCTCGTTCTTAGATGTATTGTCCATAAGGGGGTCATAACACTACCTAATTAGATCATTTTTTATATTTCCTACTTTGCCACATATATTCTTTTGCTTTCGGCGTAATGGAGATCTTCCTCTAACCAAAATTTTCTAGTTTTGTCTTGACCTTATTAAAGTAATGATGCTTTGAGCTTTAGATTTCGCCTTTAGTCCCTACTTGATCTTTTGTTTTTTTAGAAGGATATTGATTTGTGATAAGCTTGCTAACTTAGCCTTTTGGCTTAATGCATTAGCTATCACATTCACCTTTCCAAATTTGTACTTCATGACAATCAAATTCAGCTAGGAAGTCTCGCCATCTTGCTTGCCTCAGACATAATTTTTTTTTGTATGAAAGTAGCTTATAGCAATATTATCAATCATGATCACAAATCTTTACCCAAGTAAGTATTTTGTCACACACTAGTAGTGGGTGATTGATGTCATCTCATTTTCTTGCACTATAGTATGTCGTTCATTTTCATTGAGTTTCCTACTTTCAAAGCAAATAAATATCCTTGCATGAGAACACCACAAATAATAAAGTTTGAAGTAAGCCTCATATGGCTTGGTGTGGTTGGGCAAGGTGAGTACATGTTCCTTTCTACTTTCTTGAGGTTCTAAAATGCTCTTTGGCATTTTAAAATACATTTCTCATGGTTTCTTTTTCTGAAGCATGTTAGTGAAGTCATTATTGTTCAATATCCCTTGATGAACTAGTGGTAGTAGTTGGCTAAGCCGAGGAAAGATCATAACTCACATACGTTCTATCTTTTATCATCAAATTGTCATCCTTGATCTTGTGCCCTAAAAACCATGCTTCTGATGTGGCAAATGAGCATTTTTTTTCTTGATTTATAATTCATTTTCTTGAAGAACTTTGAATGCTTCCCTTAAGTGCATTACATGCTCTTTTATGGTATTGTTGTAAACGCCTATGTCATCCAAGTTGAAGAACACATTTTATCAAAGTAGGGGTGAAAACAAATTGTTCATTAGGGTGCAAAATATTGCAGGTTCATTGGTTAGGCTAGATGACATCATTAAGTACTCATAGGAACCATACTTTATGACAAGTGTAGTCTTTCTCTCATCTCCTTCCTCTATCTGTGCTTGGTAGTATCATGAGCGAAGGTCTAACTTTGAGAAGTAGCAACCCTCTCTAAATTGGCCAAATAGGCTGATAATCAAATGAGTGGCCTACTTGTTCTTAATCGTGACCATTCAGAGGGCTTGTAATTGATGCACATGTGTACTTATCCATCTTTCTTCTTTTGGAATAGGATCGGGGCCCCAAATGTAGCTCTAGAAGGTTGGATAAACCTTGAATCTAATAGTTCCTTCAATTGCTTCCTCGGCTCTGCTAATCATAAAGGTGCAATGTGGCAAGCTCACATGAGTGGTAGCTTGATCCCTGGTTCTAACCTAATTTGATGATTTATTTGTCTTCTTGGAGGTAGTTTTTTGAGGGGGCTTAGTAGGTGAGATATCCTTGAAGTCTTCAACGACTTCAGCCAACTCCTTTGGCATATCATCCTGTGTTTTTGGCTTTCTATTATCGGCCTCATTCAAGATAGCCAAGTAACATTTCTCATTTTTTTTTCAAATCTTTCTTGTTACCTACTAATACTATTAACAAATTTGTTACCTTGCCATATGCCTAAGGTGGCCTTCTTTTTTCAGGTTACGCTTGGATTGGTTTCACCATGGAGTCGATTGCCTCCATCATTCAGTTTTTACCGTCTATCTAGGTCCCAATCTCTTAGCTTTCTCTATGGAGATGAAGTTGTGTGTTACTTCTATGTCGATCAATATTTGGTGCCCATTTCATTAAGGGTGATCTACAAATAGTAATCCCTTCATCTATATTCTTAGGGAATGTTGACTAGTGTTGAGGAGTTGTTAATTCCCATATTGAGCGTCCTCATTTGTACTCTTTCATTTCTTATTTTTTGAAGTTAGCAGTTAGCACTTTCAATGCCTTTGTTTTTGGCACTCGTTTTTCTAGTGAGATGAAATAATTGTGCCTTGCAACAATCCAATTAGAGTTTTCTTTTCTGCTTTTCTTTGTCATTGAATTTGGTGAAGTTTTGGGATTGGTTGTATCCTTTGTCGTTGCCTTGATTATGCTCTCCCACTGAACACCAAATAAAATGTGGCTATTCTTTTGCAATATGATTAAGTTATGAGGGGTCCCAAAAAGCATTATTAGTGATTGAGACCCTCATTTTTTTGGGAGATTTCAAACAAAGTCGTTGAAATGTTAGGATCGGACTTTAACAAGTATTAGTAGCTTATAAAGTGGTACTTTGAAAATCAAAATAAGCTAGTTGTTTCTTTTACATTCATTTTTTTAGAGTTCCTCTTCAGCCATCGAGAGCTCCCTAAATGCCTGTGTAGCAGGAGGGGTCCTTATGCCCTACTTCGATCGAATTGAAGGTAAATAGTCGCTAATACACCTTCAGCGGGAAGAGTTTGCCTTCGATACTTTTTTGCTGCATTATTATCACATTATTCATGGCATAAGAATTAATGTATCATTAAGGATAAGGTTATAAAAATATACAAATAATTTAATTTTATTACTCACCATATGTCCAAATTCTACATGATAAAATAATTCAGTTTGATGCCATGAAGAATAATTAATTATTGATATAAATTAAATTTAAATTTACATGAATTATTTTTGTGATTATCCTGAATAATATATTCTCTCCCCTAAATAAGAAAAAGAATAATTTTAACATATTACTTAATATTTCCACAATTTTTAAATTGTTTGGATTATTTTTATTTAAATAAATATATTAATTCATGCCTAAATATTTTTTAAATTAAAAAAAAGTATTATTTAAATTATTCTACATGAAACCTACCTAAAATATTTACACTTATTAATAAAAACAACTCCACACTATTTTTAAAAAGAAACATTTTAAATTTTAAATTTCAAAAATCCTTAAGAATTAAATTACTAACTTATATGAAATTAATTTGACTGTTAATTCACGTCTTCCTCGCTATCTAATTCATTTAATTAAATTTAATCAAATAGATTAAATCATATTTTAGAAGTAGGTAGTCGGCCATTTCTTAAGTACTCTAATTATTTGAATTTATTTAATCAATTCAATTAATTCTATTTATGGAATTTCTTGCCGAGGCCCTACTAATTCCTAAATTAATTTATTAATCAATTAATCGAGGCCCTACTAATTCCTAAATTAATTTATTAATCAATTAATCAAATCAATGGGAAACTCCTTATGCCATCCCTCTCTCTTCCGAACAAATATTACATCTGGATTCCAGACGTAGAGATACGTTCGGAGTCCAATGAAATCACGCCACATGGAGGTGAGAAAAATTTAAAAAAAATGTTTTAGCATGGGGGAATTTTCCCCCTGTGTTATTCCACGTTATTCAGATGTTACTGTGGTGATATTCATGTGTTATTGTGTTCTGGAAATATTCTCGGTGTTATAATAACACAATAGCAGATCAATAGCATCATAATAACACACAAATAACGCGGAATAACACGGGAGGACTATTCCCTTGTGTTACCTGGTCGGATCATAGGAAAACAAGTTTTTTTTTTCTGTCAGCTCCACGTGGAGGTGATTTATTGGACTCCGAACGTATCTCTACATTCGGAGTCAGTTCGGATGTAATAATTTTTCCTCTCTTCCTTTATTGAATTAATTTATTTCAATTATTTATTCTAATTAACTTAAGTGATTTAATAAATATATTTTGAGTTCAGATTAATTTCTTCATTTTTTTCTAACATGAATTTAAAATTTAAATAGATCCCCCAAATTAATTTAAATTTAATTGCAGTTCCAGGTCCCCTGTCCTACTGCACTATGCTTAGGGGCAGGATTTTAGTACCTACAAAAAACAAAAGCAGTGTTCATGTGTTTGTGGTAATCCAAAATTATGTTTTGATTTACTATTCAAGGTTTACCAAAAGGTGATTTAAATTCATGTGTTCAGTATTTTAAAATGATTTTTTTTTGTTTTTTTTAATTGAATTTCACTTGTATTTATTAAAATATTATTAAATGCATATA
>NW_018164595.1:65695-74974 GCF_001263595.1 Phalaenopsis equestris | reverse complement strand
TATATATATAAGTTTAATGAATATTAAAGTGTAATTAAATACTTAAAATTTTGTAGTTAAAAAAAATATAATCAGACAAGAGAGTGAAAGATTTTAAAAATTAAAATTTTAACTTTGTGTACTTTTTACATTTTTTGGAATTTTTTATTATTAAAATTTAATTTATTAATTTTTTTTTTTCAAATAAGTGAGTAATTTGATTGAAATGTACTCGAAATCTTATGAAATTTATTTGGAAGGTCAAAAAATGAATTCATATGTGTATGGTGTGAATTATAAGATTTATTTAGTTTTTAAAAATATTTATTTATTATTTGAATTATTTTTATTTTTGGTTTTTGAAGACCTTCAAACTTCATGAAGTTATAGGAATGCTTGAAATACCATTCCAAACATACCATAAAAATTTTAAAGTTAATTTGAGTTTGAATAAATTTATTATGATTATTGGATTTTTTTGGCAAAAAAAAAGGAGGACAAAGCCAATGATTTATTGTATTTACTTCTTAATTTAATTATTTTAAATCTATTCATTAATCAAAATGACTTCATATTAATATATTTCTAGCATGATGTTTGTTTATTGAAATTTTGGTGAAGTTTGGAGTTAACATGAATTCATTTGAGATTTTTGAAATATGTGGTTGTTTATGTAAATTGTATAATTTTGATTATTGGTATTATTTAATTAATTTTTTTAAAATCATCCTTAATTCACTATTAATGGTCATTAGAGGTTTCTAAACACAGCTAACAATGATTTAAATTATTATATTATATTTTTCATTAATTTTTAATTATTAATTTTATCATTTAATTATTATTAGGGTTTAATAGAATTGGAGAGAAGAATTCAAAATCTATTTATCTACTATTTATTTGTCATTATAAGAATTACAGAAAGTTGTCCATGGTTAAAGAATCATTTTATGGAATTTTTTATTTATTTTGATTTATATTTTATTTATTATTAGAATAATTATTTTTTATATAATTAGGAAATATATATATTTACTTTTTTATTTTCTATGTCAATCATTTCACTTAATTTTTTTGAGTTCAAAGCAATTTTTCTTTTATTTTTTAAGAGTTTTCTTTGTTTAGTCATGATTTATTGATGTTTCAATATTGTTTTGTGAAAATTTTTAATAAGATATATAATGATGATCATCATGAGGCATCGTCCTCCAAATGGTCATCCAATCACCACCAATATTTTCCAAATGTGGGTTTGCATGTGAGACGGTGAACGCGCAGTCTAAAAAATTCATAGCCATCCGTTTATGAACCACAAAAACGGACAACATTCATTTAGCGTCCCAATGTAAACATGTGATCTACTATATCAAAGCAACAAACTAAGTAAATTAAATGGTTCAAGATAGCAAATCTACCCTACCTATGGATAGATCTACATGAATTCACCATTCATTTCATAAAACACCAAAATTCGAGAGAACTATTATAATTTTTAGACATACATTTATAGTAGAGACATTCCTTAAGAAATAGTTAGTCTTACATGTTCCCCTAGCTCACATCAACAAGCCTTGATGTTTAACAATAAGCTTCAATAGCTTGGGATGTAATCTCGATCAAAGGGTGGAAGGGATGTGGTATGATAGATGTGTATAGGGCTCAAATCAATGGGAGTTCAATGGAGAAAACCGTTTTAGTACTCATATGGGAGGATTATGCACTAGTCGTGTGCAATCAAAGTTGTCTTGGTTTGGCTTAGAGTTTGATCCTAAAGAATAAAAGAAGATTATTAGAATAGTCTAGAGGTTGGGGAAGCTCTCAAAGAGTGTTATAGGACTTTTTGGAGGGAAAATGAAAGCTCAATGAGAATTGGACCTGATTTTTGAACAACCTATAAATAACTGAAAATGAGTCTCTCTATGGGTATTTATAAGAAATTGTAGGTTGGTTCCCTCCCTCACATCAGTTCCAGGTGGCGATAGCCGTCAGCAAGTGTGTAGTGTCCTACGTTGTTAGGAGTGATCAATGATGAGTAGTCAATTGTCTAAGCAAATAAGGAGTGTGCATGTGAGCTATTGGAATGCTTTGCTTCCATAGTATGGGGGTGGGTTCTATGGTTTAGATATAAATTCAATTAATCTAGAATTGGATTAGATAGAGTTAAACATGAGCATCAACTAGGATCCTTTCGTCAAGATTTGTATGGAGTATGGATTATTGTTTAGTAGTAGATTTGTGAAGAATTTAAGTAGCATTTGTATGAGTTTATGATTGGTTGGCAGCAAGATTGAGAAGAATGTAAGTGAAGCCTACGATTGAAGGAGGATTGTTTAAGGGCAGGTTTTGAGCAAGGATTTACGGTTTCATTGAGGGATGTTTAACACCATATTTTATTAAAGTTTCATCATTATCATTTAGGAGTTGTTTGGTGGCTGGATTTATGGATGTTTGAATATGCTTTAAGTAGGTTAAAACTTGAACTTTCAGGTATGGAGTTGAAGTTTGGTTTTAATTGTAATTTATGATTTTAGTTTTATTGTTTATTAAAGTTTTGATTTTAGCTTATTTTAAGCATTTTTTTATGTTAATTTAGATTTATATGTGGATTAGATTTAATTTGTTTTAATTTTTGTTTAGGTTTGTATTTAGTTTAGATTTGATTTAAATTAGTTTTATGTTTGGATTAGATAGAGAAGGATTTTAAGTTTAGTTTTAATGTGTATTGAAGCTTCAATTTGGTTTAATTTTGTTTTAGGTTATGACTTCTTACATTAGTTTGATGTAGAACTAAGTGATTTTATTCAATTTAGCTTAACTGCAATGATTTAGTTTGCTTTAGTTTATTTATATGTGAGTTTATTAAATGGGTTCACTTTATTTTTGGTTTAGACTTTTGTTTATGGTTAAATTTAGATTTGTTTTATTTTTATATTGATATTTAATTATGTTTATAAAAGTTAATAAAGTTCTAAAGCAAAGTAAAGTAAAGTAAAGTAAATTAAATCCACACAATCAGATTAAAAACATAATTACTTTAAAGTAGTAGAGAGTCCAACTTCTTCAATTATTCTGCTTTATCTTCAGTACTTTCTCCTCCTTTAATGTCTCCCATAGATTGGTAATGGACGTACAAATTGTAGAAGGGTCGGTAAGGTAATTGATCAGTCAAATTTTCATTGATCTAGCCATTTTTCTTGAACATCTGCATGAATCCTGTTTCAATTGTTACAGTATGATCAAATTTCTCCTTCATCCTCCAATCTAGGTGATCAAAAAGGTTGTTGCGATTTCCTATTGCATTCATAATACTCTGAAGTTCACTTTCTATTTTCTTCATTTTCTTCTCCAAAGTTATTGAACTTCCAACTGTTTGTGGAATTAATGGTGTTGAAGCATGTGATGAATGATCCAAGATAACATCTAATGCTTCATTCCCATTCCCAATATAATTGTCATCAATAGGAATTATGGGCTCCCAAGGTAGTAATACTTTATCCCAACTTTCATATAGCACTTGAGATTGACTGCAAAGTAAGAAAATTGTGGAAGGATGCCCCAGTCCATATATTGGCCCATTCATAATAATACCCATAATAGATTTGAAAATAATCAATCCTACATCAATGAGGTTTTCCATTTGAATGCAATAGTTTAAAATGACACTTTCTCTTGTAACTCTACTAATCTTCATGGTAGGGAGTAATTTTGCAGATATGAAGAAATGCCATTATTTTGATATTGGATTAAGCAGTGAAGCGGAGAAACTAATGTATCCCTCATCTCTAATTTCCTAATTATCATTTTCATCCGTCAGAAAGTTATATACATCTCACATCACATATTTCATTGGGATGAAATTTGTATAATGAACTGTTGGAATGTTTTCTATCATATACAAATCATTAATTCAAGCCAAAGTAAATGATACAGCCTTGCCTCGAATAAAGACGACTCATTGGGTAATGCCATGTAAATTAGCATAGAATTCCTATACCACTGGTACAATAACTGCAACGGTAGTGTAGCATAGAACTTCCTAACGTATCTGTATAATGATTTTCTCAATCTGTGAACTTGGATTACTCAATCCATGATTGAAAAAGCCTCTCTCCTTGAAAAGTTTCTTTTTCGTAATGACTTTGTAGTATAATCTCTGTTCGTCAAAACTGATAAACTTTCTTCTATTGAAAACTCCATACCTTGAAGTATTTATGGAATTGGAAGCCATAGAATTCAAAATTTGGAAGTTTCTGGTCATCCAAGGTAGTTTTTAGGCCCTTTAAAAACACCTCGCGGCGATTATTTAGGAGCACAATTTCGCCAAAGTCTGTCGCATTTGCACTGAACGAGCAAAACTGCTCGGGATGCTGTCGGCACTCTTGATGGTGCTGTCGGTGCCATGGTCCGTGTAGATGGGCGCCATCGGTGCTAGAGTCCAAAATTGCGTCTTCTATCTTTATTTTTATTTTTTTGTTCAATTCGATTCCAAAATTTTCTCCAATACCAATATTTGTCTTAATTTATGATATGTAAAATTGTGTAGGATTCAAAAATATAATTATTTCCTAGAAACACTTATTAAACAAAATATTAATATATAGATATATATAGATAAATTTATATATGGGTTGCCTCCCACAAAGCACTTAGTTTAACGTCATCAACTCGACATACTATTGTTTAATCAAAATGACTTAATATCAAAATTTCTTTAAATTGTGGCATGTGCCCTTCATAATAATGTTTCAATCGATGTCGTTTCAATCGATGTAATAATGTTTCAATCGATGTCCATTAACTTTAAATATCTTTACAGTTTTAGGATCTTTAATAACAACAGTTCCATAATGATAGACTTTAATCACTTTAAGTGGTCATAACCATCTGGATTTCGATTTTCCTGAAAATAATCTCAATCTTGTATTATTTAATGTAACTTCTTGTCCAGGTTCAAACTTCTTTTTAATAATCATTCAATCATGCAATATTTTCATTTTCTCTTTAATAATTTTTGCATTATCATATGCTTCATTTTTAATCTCTTCAAGTTCATTGAGTTGCAACAATCTTTTCTCACTATCACCTTTTAGATTAAAATTGAATTCCTTAATAGTCTAAAATGCTTTATGCTCCAATTCTACTGGTAAGTGGCATGTTTTTCCAAAAATAAGTGGAACTCTACTCGTAAGTGGCATGTTTTTCCAAAAATAAGTCTATATGGGGACATTCCTATGATAGACTTATAAGCAGTTTTGTATGCCCATAATGCAGTATCTAATTTAGCAGACTAATCCAATTTATAAGGATTTCCAGCTTTTTCTAAAATTCATTTTATTTCACGATCTGATATATCTGCTAGATTGTTAGTCTGAGAATGATAAACAGTAGAGAATCTATGCATAATATCATATTTTAAATTAATTTCTCGATTCTCTTATTTCTAAAATGGGATCCTTCATCCGTACTAATTACTCTCAGCATTCAATATCTTATAAAAATATTTTTCTTTAAAAATTTAGAAACACTACGAGCATCACATCTAGGTACAACAATAGCTTCAATCCATTTAGACATATAATCAACAACAAGTAATATATATAAATTTCCAAATGAAGACATAAATGACCCCATAAAATCTAATCCCCACACATCAAAAATTTTAACTTCTAATGTGTGATTTAGAGGCATTACATTTCTTTTAGAAATATTTTCTACTCGTTGACATCGATTTTTGCCTTAATTTTTCTTAAAAAACTTTCTTAAATTGTTCATTACTCAGATAATCAGTAACTTCCATTCTAAAACATTCATTATCTTTTTTTATTGCAGGATATTTCATTGCTTTCGCAATATTAATTATTACTTCTTGATCATTAACTCTCACTATTAATTCTCCTTTTTTCACATCTATCACAAATCTTCCTGTTACAAGAAATGGTCTCCCCAAAATAATAGAAATCTCTTTATCTTCCTTCATATCTAATACTATAAAGTCTACAAGAAAAATAAATTTATCCACTTTTACTAATACATCTTCTATAACTTCTTTAGGATAAGTTATTGATCGATCAGCTAACTGAAGAGTTACAGCAGTAGAGGAATCTCTCTTAAATCTAAACGTTTAAAAATCTATAGAGGCATAAGATTGATACTCGCTCCTAAATTACATAAGGCTTTTCCAAAAAACTTTTCACAAAAAGTACAAGGTATAGTAAAACTGTCAGGATCTTTTAACATTTTAGGAAGCTTTTTCTGAATAATAACGCTACACTCTTCATTGATGGCAACTGTCTCATGATCTGCAAACTTCCTTTTCTTGTTTAGTATATCTTTCATAATTTTCACATAACCTGGCATTTGTTCTAAAGCCTCAATGAAAGGAATGTTTATCGTTAACTTTTTAAGGATTTTCAAAAATTTTGTAAATTGTTTATCTTTATTCTTATGCTTCAATCTCTAAGGAAACGAACATAATTACGCAAAGCGATTAAGCAATTACAGTAACTGATTGGCATATGCCTACAAACAAGACTTTCAATCTCTTCCTTCTCCTCCTCAACTTCAGTTTCTCTTTGGATTCTTGGATGTTTGTTTCTACTTCTTTTCCACTTCGTAATTGAATAGCTTTAATTTGCTCTATATTTTGATCTTTTGGGTTAACTACCACAGTACTCGGAAGAATTCCTGAAGGACTGTTACTAAGTGTAGTAGAAATATGTCCTAATTGATTTTCAATATTTCTAATAGCAGCCCCTTGACTTTGTATTTGATTTCCCATATTCAACATTACTTCTTCCATTGTCAACTTCTTTTCCTTAACTTGTGGGTTAGGGTTAGAGTTAAATCTAAGAGGATAATAAGGTCTATAATTAGGATTTCCTTGGATGTTTAAATTTCCTGAGGTCACCGAATTATTATAATTATTCCAACTAAAATTAGGGTAATTTTTCCATCCAGGGTTATAATAATTAGAATAGGAATTGTTATTTTGATTATTTATAACATTTAAAGTTTCATAAGATGATTGAGTATCAATTATTTGTCCTAGTGAATTTTCCTCTAATATTGGTGGTATTTGAGATTAGTTCACTCTAATTTGATCAATCTTTTTCGATATAGCAGTAATTTGAGATGCTAAAATATACATTGTATCAAAGTCATGAATATTGGCTACTCTCTTAGGATTTACACGTTCAGAGGGTCATTGAAAACTGTTAGTAGCCATTAATTCTATTAAAGAGTATGCTTCATTAAAAGATTTTGACATTAGTGATCCACCTGCAGCAGCATCTATAATAGATCTAAGTGATCCTACTAATCCATTGTAAAAATTTTGAATTATTAACCAATCTGGTAAATCATAGTGTGGACATTTTCTAAGGAGATCTTTAATTCTTTCTCAAGCTTCATTTTTCCCCTTTCGAACTGAAAGAAAAAAAAAGTAATATCATTTCTAAGCTTAGCAGTTTTTGAGGGTAGAAAATAATTAGGCAAAAAATTTTGTGATAATTCTCCTCAAGTTGTGATAGATCCAGGTGCTAATGAATTTAACAAAACTTTAGTTTTATCCCATAATGAAAAAGGAAAAAGTCTAAGCCTAACAGCATCATTGGACACTCCATATTTAAAAGTAGTACATATTTAAAGAAAACTAGCAAGATGTAAGTTAAGATTTTCAGTAGGTGTTCTTCCAAACTGATTATTTTGTACCATTTGGATAATAGCATGTTTAAGCTCAAATGAATTAGCATCAACATCAGGATTTTGAATAGTCAAGTGAAGTTCATCTACTGTCAAATTAGCATACTCTTTTAATGGTCTTTGTCAATTTTCATTTATTTGATTATCTAAGTTATTTTTCATTTTGTTCAAAATTTTAATTTCTTTTTGTTGTTTTCGAATTTTTCTAATAGTACGTTCTAATTCTTAATCGTAAGGTATTAAACCTTTAGATCCAATATTTCACATAAACAAATATAATAAGAAAAGGAAAATTTCTTAAAAAAATCTTAAATATATATTAATTTCTATGATTTTTTATTTTTTTTAATAATAATTTTTTTATATTTTATCTCTAAATTTCTTAATTTACCAAATATATTTAATTTACTGTTACCTTCCCCGGCAACGACACAAAAAACTTGATCCCGAAAATACAGTTGTGTAAAACTTATAAAGTTGACTCCACTTTACAACGATGCCAAAAACTTAATGTGTTATTTTATGAAAAAGAAATTTAAACAATTTATGTTGGGATTCAACACAAGTATACGTATCGTTATCAAGTAATATAAGACTTTCTATTTAAGCCCCAAATATAAATCCCACGATGAAGGTTTAATTTTTGAAATGATAAATTAAATAGAAAATTCACAGAAATAAAACGAAATTATTGTCACTAATTTCGAATTATTTGAGATATTATCAGAATTAAATTATTAACTACTAGCAAAATTAAAATGCAAAGTTTAAACAATAACTACTAAATTATGTTTTATGTGATGAAGTTTTCTAACATGAAAAAACATCTTTCCCACTACAATGAGTTTTTGGAAAAATGAGATGAGATAATAAATATGTATTGTGCCAAATAGGAGCAAGTTTAATTCTTTAACCTGATCCAGTGTTATAGAAAATCATTGGCCAATCTCAAGCTTAGTCCCTAAATCTGTGGTTAGGCAATGAGGATATTGGCTCTCACTCCAGAGCTCCCACTTCCCTTCCCTTGAAGGCTAACGCTCGCTTTAGTTCTTAAAAGTTTTTAAACACTAAGACCGAATTGGGAATTTTAGTCTGTCACCCTAAAGATTTTCTAATTCTACACCCAACAAAGTATATTTCCCTATTTTTTTACACTTAATTCCATGAACGAGATACTCCTTCATGGAATCAAATGTGATTCTCACTCTTGTTGTAGAACTCATACTCCATTTCCCGGATCACCGGATCATATGTTTCACAACAGACCATATCTCAGAGTTGGGAGAAAGATAAAAGAAACTACTCAGACTTCATGAGAAAGATACAACAAAACACAAATTGCATATATACAGATCAAAAAGTAAATTAAGAACGGAGTTGAAAAACCTTCACAATTTATTTAATATTTTAAAATTAGCACATCTGAAAGTATCTCTTCATTTGATAAAGGAAACTAATCAAAATTCAAAAGAAAGAAATAATTTCACCATATCTCAGAGTTTAAAAGAGAGTTCATACAACATTAATAAACAAACAACACTTATCTGAAATTCTTTCTCAAAGCAAATCTTTTGTAGCCTCTCTTAAGAAATGTAGGAA
>NW_018164595.1:28472-65685 GCF_001263595.1 Phalaenopsis equestris | reverse complement strand
ACAAATTGTCAGACTTCATGAGAAAGATACAACAAAACACAAATTGCATATATAAAAGAAAGTTCATACAATAATAATAAACAACTTTCTCAAAGTTGAAACTCTTTCTCAAAGTAAATCCCTTATAGCCTCTCTTAGAAGATGTAGGAAGAGGAAATCTCTCACTTCTATCCCTCTCTAACACTCTTAGAGAAGAATTCACACTTAAACTCACCATAAAAACTCAAAACTCTAAGGAAATAAATGACTAATGGACTCTAAGTGGCTGTGGGGAATGTGGAATAGCGTGGAAGAGAGGGGAAAAGCGATAGAAAGAGGCAAAAGGGCATATTTTCTGATCAATTTCCGCTCTAAATAGAGCCACATGTTGGTTTTCCAATAGGTGCATCCAAAAACTCTTCAAAAAGCATCTAAATTCGTCGAATATTCTAGAAACAGGTTTTGCACCAACATTGGCGCCTTCAACGCCCATTCTAGCATCTTCGACACTAATGGTCCGTGAACTCTCTATTAAATGGCACCTTCGGCACTGCTCCTGGCACCATCGGTGCTGAGGATAGTCCGAACTCTATTCTGTAGTTCTGTGCTTTTGGACAAATTTGGGTATTTTTGGTAATTTTGGGATTTTTTGGCAAAAATTAGAGTGGTAAGGGTATTTTTGTAATTTGGTGGAAATTTCGCTATGATGGACAAGTAAGCCATGAAGCCATGTCAAACTAATAGGAGTTCTACGAGGATTCATTTTGGATGTTCAATATGTCGGTCCTAACCCTTTTAGCCAAGGGCTAGGGGGTTTGGGTCCACTCATATGAGCTTTCCAAAAGGAGTCAGAAGACCAAATCAAGGGGTCCTAGGGTTTAGGGTGTGTGAGAAAGTTTAGTGTGTGCAAGCTAGCTTAACCAAGACTAGGTCACCCGGGGTTAGTACTAAAAATACCCTCTTTTAAAGCTCAATATCACCAAAAATGAGTATAAAATATAGGTCAAAATATGCATATATTTTTAGTGTATCAATGATTCATTTTGAATGTTCAATATGTTGGTCCTAACCCTCTTAGCCAAAGGCTAGGGGTTTGGGTCCCCCATATGAGCTTTCCAAAAGGAGTCAGGAGGCCAAATCAAGGGGTCCTAGGGTTTAGGGTGTGTGAGAAAGTTTAGTGTGTGCAAGCTAGCTTAACCAAGACTAGGTCACCCGGGGTTAGTACTAAAGCTTGACCATCCTATGGGAAACTCCTCTTGAGCTCCTCCATACTGAGCCCACCCAATATGTTGGTCCTAACCCTCTTAGCCAAAGGCTAGGGGTTTGGGTCCCCCATATGAGCTTTCCAAAAGGAGTCAGGAGGCCAAATCAAGGGGTCCTAGGGTTTAGGGTGTGTGAGAAAGTTTAGTGTGTGCAAGCTAGCTTAACCAAGACTAGGTCACCCGGGGTTAGTACTAAAGCTTGACCATCCTATGGGAAACTCCTCTTGAGCTCCTCCATACTGAGCCCACCTACTAAGTGTTAGAGGTTTGGACCAACATGTGGAACTTCAAGTTAGGCAAAGGAGAGTATAGAATTTCTAATGGTGAGGGATCCTTTCCTGTTCTCTAGGAATAGTCAACAAGAAAGTCCTACGGCTAGACCCTAGGCTACTATAGAAGAAAAAACCAGACCTCAACCAAAAGTGAGGTCAACAACGCTCAAAACATTCTCTGGTCCATGATCAAAAGAAAGGAGTCAGCTCATCTTGATGTAGCTCCGTGAGCCTCCTATAATTCATTTGAGCAGGCTTTCATTCAATTAAAATAGCTATTAGTAACATTTTTCTAAATAATACAGAGGTTTTATAGACTTAATGTATTAAATTTGTGCCTGGAACTATGCCTCCCGTTCGATCACCTTCCTGTGCTTCCTCATCCATCCCTCTTAGAGAAGAGTCACATGCTCTCTTTCTTTTCTTTGACTCCATTTTTCAAAGCTAGACAGTCTTATCAAGCTACCTCTTCTCCTTTGCTTTATTCGAGGTAGCCCACAACACTAGTTCATAAGGCTGCACTAGCTTGAGTTCAACAATAATTCATTTGAGCAGGCTTTCATTCAATTAAAATAGCTATTAGTAACATTTTTCTGAATAATACAGAGGTTTTATAGACTTAATGTATTAAATTTGTGCCTGGAACTATGCCTCCCATTCGATCACCTTCCTGTGCTTCCTCATCCATCCCTCTTAGAGAAGAGTCACATGCTCTCTTTCTTTTCTTTGACTCCATTTTTCAAAGCTAGACAGTCTTATCAAGCTACCTCTTCTCCTTTGCTTTATTCGAGGTAGCCCACAACACTAGTTCATAAGGCTGCACTAGCTTGAGTTCAACACCCAATTCACAATCATGGGTTTAGTGTATTGAGCCATTGACGACTGCTTTCCCATAACGACTGACTCTAGTGATTTGAGTCAGAGCGGGAGCCTTTCTTCTTTTTTAGGGGCCACCATCACCCTGTTCTCGATGCCCCATTCATCACAAGAACCCCTTAAGAATTAGAATTTTTAGTGCATTATTTTATTCTCCAAGTCAATTAGATGAAACTTTTGGATCAAGCCAATGAACACATACTCGTTTGTCTCCATTGTAATGGAGAACATGTGCGAGAACAACTCCCATGACCAAGAAATCTCCAGCCAGTGCAGGCAAACTATGTAGGTCATAACAGTCGCTATAGAATTTGGCTTGACTTGGGCTGAGATGACTTTATAATGGTTGAAGATTGATTGAAACACTGTACAAAAGAGCAGCCAAAGCCCCCACCAATACTGATCCTAATAAAAGATCAGGTGATCTTCTAGATAGTTGGTAACATGAACTTTTGCATCCACTCAAGTGTCATGTAGCAATTGAACGTCAAAATCCATCAAGGTCAATCTTTCGATTGCTCTTACCAAACCAAACATCTGAGAAGAATGTTTGGAAGTCATAGAGCTCTAAAAGAAGCCAACCAAATGATGAAGTGAATGAAAAATGAAAGTATTCACCGTTTTTTAGCATAAACCTATATATAGGGTACATGAGGAATTTGAAACTTCTCACATTTGTACATCAAACTTTAGAGATGCACGTCAAATTGGTGTGAAAATTGAGGATGCATAATGATTATATATTTTTGAGATTTGACAAAAATTAAATTTTTTTTATGATAAAAAGTATTTCACAGATGAGACGACTGTCACCTCGAGTAAAACGTGACCCCAACTTAATAAACTTGCATATAATGCTCGCCCACTAAACTTATATTTTTATTTCCCCTACTCTTCCACCCAAACACAAAAGATCAAACTAGCCACCCAAACTTCCACCAGCGTGCTTCATAAACTCACCACTTTGGTCCAAAGGTTCTCCAAATCCTCATAGAGGACTGCCAACTCCACCCTTAAGTCTGATCTGACAGTCTCCATTTGAAGGGTCGATGCCCAGACAAAGGACTCCAATGTCTCGTCCATGAAACACACTGGTGACTCGTGTGAACCATCTCAACCATTTGTTTTACACTCTATGTTAGTAGGAGGTGACAGATTGCCTGGGGTCTCTTTGATTGAGAGAGGGGTAGAAGGTCCAACAGGCGCCTCTAGAGTAGGAGGCTGCCTGGTTCCTCTGGGAAGACATTTGATCATTTTCGTGGTTTCATTTGCAAAATCAAAATAAGCCATTAGAGTGGGCAAAAAAAAAACTAAATAAGGAAGAAAATCAAAATTATCGATTAGTCTCTCCATCTCTGACATACGAAAAATGTCCCCAATAGGACGTGGAGCCTCACCGTAGACTGCCTCGTGGTTTGAAGGCTAAGACAGGGCACTTTCCAGTGGCGAAGCTTGCAGACCACCTCTGTAGACTCCAGTTTCAGGGGCCGTAGTTGAGTCGGTCACTTACAAAGTGGAATATGAGCCAAGATAGATGCATCAGTGATGCACACTCCTCTCTAGTTCCCCCCTCTAAAAGCGACTGAGAGTTGAATGATTCCACATTCTCCTCCAATCTTTATTTCTTTGTCACCAAATGCATCACCAATCTGGACCCCTCAGGACTGATCCCTTCAACCGACCTTTAGTACTAGCAATCTGACCTTTATCTCCCATCCTCTTCTCAGTCGACCGACCCTCTTCAACAGGTTTCTTCTTCTAAGCCAATCAGGAACCCTCCAACTTTCTTTTTTTCTCGGCCCCACAGGGTGAATCTTAGAACTGGGAAGGCCGAAAGCCCTCAGCAATTCTTTCTCATCCACAAGTTTTTTAGCACCCAACATCCTTGACCTTTACCACAAAATAATGAACGATAAAAAAATTAATAAAATGAAGAAAAGAAACATTGTTCGTAACTTATAGGGAAAAATGAAATAAAACTTTAGGGATTACAATTTTTAGCAGTAATTATTACGTAATAAATTAACAAATTTTCCATTTAATTATTTTATTCTTATGGTAGTTGTAATTTTCAAATAAGTAAGAGAATCAAGAAACTAAATATGTACCTTAGAAATGTAATTGCACGAATCGCGAGGTCATTCAACGGATCACATAAAGAAAGTTGCAAAGGATCAAGCCATCCAACATCATTTTGATCTATTGAATAATGGACCAACCGAATTAAAGTTTTTTCAAACCAAAGGATGCCACTTACCTAGACTGAGGACAACTTTACCGATATAAGGGCACTCACAAGATCAATGGTTGCTTATTGAAACTCTCATCTGGCCTCTATGAAGATCTCCTGACCTAATGAAGGCTGCCTATCAAATTACAATGACAAATCCTCTGCCTGAGGGAATAACCCTTTTTAAGGAGAATAAGTTTTCTTGAAACTCCCATAGAGAAGCCAACCAAAAATTTATTAGTCGATCTAATGACTCTTAGTTGATTGAGCATCAAACGACCAAGTCGAGCAATTATAAATATGAAACAGTGCCAGAGATTGCTATAAATACAAAATGATGCCAACAACTGTAACCATGATCAAACGATGCCAAATTCGGTTACAAAATGTAAATATATAATGACTCATAAATTTATTATAACATTCCCATTAAGTGACAAAAATCATGTACTTCATTAAACACCCCCTATGACTTATAAATTGGGAGGGGAGGAGGGTCATTTCTATAGGAATGACTATGCAATCTATTCTCAGAGAATTAATATTTTTTGTCATTTACTCTCTCACTCACTTTCATTTACGTTCACTTATTCCTCAACAAACGTTTTATCCCTTAGGCATGACCCGAAGGACATTTTGAGATTCAACATTTAGGATAGCATATTAATCTTTGAATACCATTTCTGATCATTTAAATAAAAATCTTTCAAGACCCTTGGTGGATACAAAATAAAAACCTCAGTGTGTGCGTGTGCAAGCACGTTCATACTAAACATTATTTTGTAAGGAATCAAGCATGTACTCATGTAATTTACTCATGTATTTTTTAAGTATAAATAGAGTATACAGTGAAAATAAGATATGTGCATGGATTTCTTGGAGTTTGAGGGCCAAGACTAAGTGACACTAGACCTCTCTTTTATTATTTTGATTATGCGTATACGTTTCATGTACACGAGCATTGCTTTTGTTTGCTTAATTTTTTGTTGATGATTGTCAAATCTCATGTGTAATTGCAATTTATTACAATGAAATGCAATTAAAAATAAAATCTTATAAATTTGCAAATAAAGAAATTAAAATAATTGGCTTATTTGAATATTTTCATAAAAAAATTCTTTTATTGCAAGGCTTATGGTTGTATTTCACAAAATTAAATAATTTAATATTTACAACCTTGAATTGATTTGGTGACTATGAGTTCACAAAACTCAATTCGTGCTTCTTACACCAATCATTGGAGAGAATTCTATCCAACAATGAATTAGAGTTGGCTCACCTTCATAACATACCCTAATACTGTGCAATAGAGCATCCACATTAGGGATGTACAACATTAGATCTTTTCATTCTCCTTGTAAGTCTATGTTCTTCTTCCACATAATTGAGCACAAGATTTAACTTGTATTGGTGGTTTTCTAGAATATTTAGGAGGTTAATGACTGTCATGAACCATACATGATAGGATCATTTTTTTTCTTTAACTTATAGTATATGAAATTCCCATGGACTATGTAATTTATGAATTGCTGATCAAAAATTTAAGCTGCATAGGGATGATTACCTTTATAGCTAAATAAAACAAATGTTTGATCGCCCATGATGATGGGTCCATAATATCTAAATAAGGTCATGTCTATCTCTTAAAAGTTTCTTACATATTCATTGATATTCTCCTTTTGGGCCAATTCTATTCATTTGGTATATTTTTGTTGTTTTTTTTTCCATAGGCTCTCTGTCCTTTGGGTTAAGGTGACATACCTTCTGCATGGTGGCCTGGTTTAGCCTTGATAGGAGGAGTTTTTCTCCTATTATAATGATAATACCCTTCATTGATAATTATGTTAATTTTTTTTAAAATGCAAGCAATATTTTTTTAATTGAGGATTTTTCTGGGCATCATCCAAGATGCAATTAACCAAAAATATATGCTATTTTGAGAATGTCCATATACATAAAATAGAAGTAAATTATGATTCTCTAATTATATATGAGAGGCTTTTTGTAGGTCTTCTTTGAGATTAAGATGGAGTGAGCTAGTCTGAATTCCGTTTTTAGACTTCCATATCCAACTCATCTTACAAAAAACCACCCTATGCAAGTCACTACGCGTTCTTTTTAATTTTTTTTGACCTTATTTTTATCTTCATCCTTATTATATGATGACTAGATGAATTTATTGACGAGGATATTTGATTGGGAAAACATAGAAGGATCTTACAAACATAATATAAAAATGACAAACACTCCTTTAGAGGAGCATTTAATGAAGAATTACTTGTGAGATGATGAATAATAGGAAATAACATGTCAGGGACATTCAAATTAATTGGAATGAATATCATTACAACAAGTCCACCTCGACACAATAGGAGGTGGACAACACCCTCACAGATAAGTGCATTGGATGATGTCGCCATCATTTGGTTGGTTGTAGAAGACATGCTAATCATATTTAATAGCCCATTGAATGCCAGTTAGCCTTGAATTTGAGCTTTCAAAATTTCTATAAAAGAAGTATAATACATATATGTCATGTTTTTGGATTATCACATCATTTTGAGCTAATGTGGTCACCTAGACAAATGATATTAGCTATAGTCCAATCTTTTAAAATGTTCTTAATATATGCCCTTCACTTTTAAATTATACTTAAAAAAATCGGATAATTATATGATCCTAAAATATTTATGCAAAAAATGACTTTAAGCACAATTATGAATCAACATTTAAGAAGATTCTTAGTATAAAATGGAGAGTATGGTGAACTAACTAATCTCTAACTATGGCCCTACCAACTAATAACTCTTTGTCTAACTATCATCCATTGCTTATCTATAAAGATGCTTCAAATTAAGGTACTAACATTGCAATCAATGCTTCCTCTATAAATATCCCAGCAAATGAAATAAGAAGATATAAATGATTAGGCTTTAATTATCGATTGTCCATAATTGGGGTTCCGCATAAACAAATTGCCCGATAGATACTACCTTTTCGACGGTCATTCTTGGATCCTCGTTCCTATCTCGTCCTCCTCCGTTGCTGCGGTAGCCCTAATTCTGCTGCGGTAGCCCTATTTCTGCTGCGGTAGGGTTTTGGGTTTCTAAGCCTGCTCTACATCTTTTCTCGGAACGTGCCTTTCATATTAGAGCGGAGCTTTTTGTGATTGTTTCATCGATTTTCGTCTTTCTTGGAGGTAGGGTTTGTAATTGATCTCAAATCGCAATCCACGGACTTTGCTTTCCCCCGTGCTATCCGACCGTTTTCGAGCACTCAAGCGTTGATCTGGGGCTTATTGGCTGAAGTTTCTCTTCCTGAGTGTGAAGTATCGGTGCATGGACGGGTCTTTCATTTGATGTATCTCTTGGGGTCCATTTGTTCGATGTCTCTGATTTCTGATACCGCCAAGTTATTTACCATTTCGTTCTCCCTTTTCATGTTTTGCGTTCGTTCCGTGGAATTTTAGGTCACATTTGTTTTCTGTGACAGCTATTGTTTGGTATTCATCATTGCTGCTATCATATAAGTTTAAGTCGAGAATGGTGATGGACGTGGAAGTAGTAAAAGACATTGCTTCTTTTGATCCGGAACTGCTGCAGCTTCCGGAGGTCTCTCCTCCAGTTCTGAAAGAAAATCCACAGATTGCTGATCATCTATACACACATTGGCTTACGCTTCCAGAAACAATAAAATTGGTACGCTTTGTTTCATTTTGCTTGGTTACTGTGTTTTTCCCTTTTGTCGTGTACGTGGTGATTTTGATATAACAGTGTCAATTCTGCAATAAAATTTTGATTTTTTTTTAATTGATTTAATGATCAATATTAAAAAAGAATGCAGCAAGTGAATAATAATAAGAGCAATCTGATATCTTTGTACAGTGTAGAATTTAAATGATAGAACTTAAAGAGATTTTTCTTTTTATAATGTAAAGTTTAGAAAAATAACTTTTTCTTCAATTTTTATGCAGTTTATTTTGTTTTTCAATGAATGCATCGTTGTCAATTAATTTTTTGTGAAGCTGGATAATGTTTCTTGGGCCACTTTGTTTTATCAATAAATGATTGGAATAATTTCCCTATTTTTGACAAACTTAGTAAAGCCTATTTCTTGGCCTCGAATGCTCTTAATTATTTTAGGCTTGAAATTCATTATTGTTCGTAAATTTTGTGGAATTTGGGTAATACGTTTAGATTGAATTTAGTTCATCAATTGGAATATGCCTAGCTTGATGTAAGGTGAGCTACTCAGGCAATGCCAAAACCAGAAATTTTTGAAATAGGGTGAAACAAAATAATTTTTTTTTTAACTTTGAGAGATGTTATTACACTTAAATATATTTGACAATCAAAATTACTCTATACAAAAAGCTGTTCATCTATAAAGTAAAAAAAGGTAATATTTCTTAAATTTTAAATTCTTAGTGTTATAAAAGTTTACTTCACAAAAAAGGTAATGGAAGTTAACTTTAAAAATATTAAATTATGTTACTTGAGAAAGTTTATATTTTAATACAATTAACTTGTCAATGAAAGCCCGTTAAATTAGTTTCAATACTAATGAAAATTCAGTTAATTGAGAAATTAAATAATAATTATATTTGCTGAAAAGAACAATAAAAGCAAATACAATCATGACCATGACAACACAACCGAAGTTTACCATCGACCAAGTCAAAAATAAAGATAAAAACAAAAATTAACAAACAACTAATTAAAAAATATGTCAAATTATAACCTTATCACTAACCTTGTAGTACTCAAGTCCTGGATAAAAAAGAAATCATCTTTCTTTTCACCATTATTATAAAAATTCATGCACTTGAGCTCCTCTAAATACTAGAAATCCAGCTTCCTACAAGATTATTTTGAATTTAAGGCAAAACAAAGAAAAAAAGATTTAAGATCTTGTGGGAATTGAAGTTGACATTTTTGTTGTGGCGACGAGACCAAATATGGGGGATTATCTGGGTTTTAAGGCAAAATTGAGATTTAGGATCCCGTGGGAATTGAAGTTGTCATTTTTTCTGTCGTGACGGGATCAAATATGGGGGGAAATATATGTCGAATGCGCATGGGTAGAAAGAATAAGTTGTGTGGGTGTGAAAATGGATTCTACACGGCAGCTAAAATATATTTTACAAATTCTAAGGGGGTGGCACATGCTCCATCAAGCCTCCCCCAACTCGCTATGTACCCACAATAATATTAAAAGACATGAGCAAAGAAAATATACTATAATTGAAAATAAAAAAAAAGAAAAAGCACAAATAATATATTTAGTGTACTCATTTTAGGACCCTAATAGGAGGAAGCCCCCAAATTTTACCTTTTATTACAAAAAAGCAATGCCTTACATTATTTTAACCCAACTTAATTTTTCAACACATATCACTCCATATTTTTAAGTACTAAAATACATATTATTACATGCTTTTATAGAGTGAAAAAGTTAAAGACTTCATGATTTGATTACATAATTGATGTATATCTTTATTAATTGAAAAGATCTTTAATTTGAGATATCCAAAATTTTTTTATTTAAATTGGAATTTCATTGGAAGGTAAAGTAATAGGAAAGGACATCCTATGTTTGATTTCTTGCTTAAAAAATTTTTCATCCCTCTCTAGAGAGAGAATAAATCTCAATAAGTATTTTTATGATGCTCAATATCTTCATGGATTATTTTAGTTCTATTTGAAGATGTTGATGTCATAATTTTTTCAAAAAGGAAAAGACATTTATTTTCATCTCTGAATAATAAAATTGAAGCAGGCTTTTTCTTAAAATTTTAGTGATAATCATGATTATAATGAACTCCTTCCATAATAATATGAACAAAGCAACAACATTAACAGTTTTTAAAATAAGGAAAATCTCATAAATTGATGATGCTTATAGTATTTCTAAATATGATTGTTATTGATAAAATGCATAATTTGTTTTTGTTTTTGCATCATATTAACACCTTACATGATGATGATTCCATATGAAAGGTAATTCAAACTATCATTAAATTGATAATTCTATTTTTTTCTTATAAATATCCAATTCAGAGTTTTCTTGTTCTGCTTCATGTTCCACTACATTTCAATGAATTCCGCCCTTGGAGTTCAAATTCTTGTTTTAGGTTGACATATTTTACTTATATGATAAAAATAAAAATGAAAGCAGAAGTAAAGACACCACAACTGTGAAAGCAAACAAGTAAACAAATTGGAAGAAAAATTGGATAATTACCCTTAACTCAACACAAAGAACTCAAGTTATACATCCAAATCAAATTTCTAAAAAAAGATTGATACTCACGAAAGATTCACCATTAAATAACCATCAAGCCTTCAACTTTTGCATGATTGAATGGTAAGAAAAAAATGAAAAGCCAGTGAGAATTCTAAATACATTACAACAATGATAACTCACTTTCAGAGTGTTTTCTTTAAAGAGCCTTGATACTTACCAAAGATGCAGCATGAAATTGTGACCAAATTCTTAGTTTTTTGTACTATTGATGGAAACACATTCAAAATTTTATGATGAGAATAAGAGGGAATTCAAAAGAACAACTCTTTACATAAATTGGTATTACAAAGGAGAAGTTACTAAAATTATTTAACATAGAATATATATCTAGGCTTTGAACTCTGATACGAAATGGTATGGATGGAAGGTGGGTTGTCAATGGCAACTTAATGATGATATGGATAAAGAAGATATATTATCATTCAAAGAAAAATAATATCTTAAATAAAAGTACAAATAGTATTTCTAGGTAATAAATTAGAGCATTCGAATAGGAGGAAGCCATTAAATGTCATCTTTCATTGCAAACAAACAATATGTTATGTTATTTATACCCATTATGATATTCTAATACAAATAAATCCATATTTATAAGTACTGAAGTGCATATTATTACATAATTTTATGGAGTGAAAAAAAGAAGGTTTCAACATCTTTATTATTCAGTTGTATTGTTGATGTAAATATTGCTTAATTGAAAAGATTATTGATTAGAAAATATCTGAAACTTACTTATTTATACTGGAACCATACTGGAAGATTAAGAGAGAGGGGGATGCCCCATGCTTGATTTCTTGCTTGAAATTTTGGTCATCTTTTTATAGAAAGAGAATAAATCTCAATATTTTTTTCTTATGATGGTCGATATCTTCTTTGATTGCTCTAACCATAATTGAAGATGTTGATGACATAACCTTTTTCCTCAAAAATGAAATAAAAAGGGGAAGTGATACTTCTTTTCATTTTGTAGTAATCAAATTGATTAAGTGATAATTGTGTTGATAACGAATGCCTTCTATATTGATAATTGGAGCATAAACATTTCCAAAATCGAAAACTTTTCATAAATTGATGATATTTGGATTATTTCTAAAAAATGAATATTTGCATCTTGATGATTAGCACTTTGCATGATGATCAAAATTTCATCTAACGAATGAATTTGCTCCTTGCCCATAAATATTGATTATTATTGTAGCGTTCTTATTAATTGCAGGGTTAAGTAGCTTCAATTTTTCTTGACTTGTTGAGTAAATTTTATTTTTGGAAGCTTTCAAATGCTTAAATTGAGAAGCCTCTTTCAGTAGAGCATGCATGGAAGAAGTTTACATAGAGTGATGAACATCAATAGTTATTAGGGGCTAAAGGGTGTTTTCATGTGTTATCTTTAATTTGTTTTCCATGCAGGTAAAATCATTTGTTGATGATGCAAAGGCAGGCTTGCCTTTCAGTATTTCTGGTTTTAGTAATAATGCAAGTAATTCTAGTGCAAGCACTTCATTGCCTTCTATGTTTCCTGCGGGCGGTACACCTCCACTCTCTCCAAGGAGCATGTCTGGATCTCCACGTGCTGCAAGACGTGGTTTTGGAGTTGGCCCTTCAAATTTGGGTTCTTCGCTAAAGGTAGCCAGTGAGCAGGTCAAGGAAGTTATCCCTCAGGTATTAACACATCGAAGCACATTCTCAACAAAGTTTTCTGTGTGGATTAGAGTAAGGTTTTTGTGTAAGAGTACTTATTTCTTATCATTGTTAATGTACCTGATATAATGCTTCATATTTACTCAGTTCTATTTCCTGAATGGACGTCCACCACCAAATGATTTAAAACATCAATGCTTAACTACAATTAATCACCTCTTTTATGGTCATGAGAATGGGCTTCGCATTCAAGGTGAAAATTTATGCTACCCTCTTGAGTGTTTTTTTTAATAAAAAATGCTAACAAAAACAATTTCATGCCTATTATAATTCAGAATTCAAATCTGTTACCAAGGAAATCTGCAAGCTGCCATCATTCTTTTCCAGTGTACTCTTCAAAAAAATTGATGTTGACTATGCTGGGGTTGTTACGAGGTATTTTAGTTGAATCCATTTCTTTCTATTCTTATTACGCTTTAGTGCTATTATATTTTTAGTCACTACACATTTGATGGAGTTTCTTTTTAGTTCCATTTCAATTTACTTCTACTGTCTATGACATATTACTATGGGTGCTTTGAGCTTGGCTGTTTTGCACATCTATATTCCTCTTGAACCTAATAATCTATATTCATTGTAGATGCGAGAGATCTTTTTGTGTTAAGTTCTTACCTTTTTTGATCTCATTAAGGTGAGATGCTTATAAAATAAATTCAAAATGGGATGCCTGACTGGTGCAATTTGCAGATGATAAATTTTTCTTTGGCTATTAACTCTTATTTTTTGAGTGAAAAGTTGGAAGTATGATGAAAATTTGTAAAGATAGCATGCTTAGGATAAATTGGACGAGAGTGATTACATGATTTATCTATAAGTAAAACTGGAAGATCCGGGGATACGTCGATGTGGGATGTTTAAATATCTAGGATCTACCATACAAAGAATAAGGGTATTAATTTGGACAGTTTCTAGAATTAAAACACTGTGTAAAATAAAAAGGTGCCTCTGATGTGCTATGCGATATTACGATAAATCTAGACTTCAAAGGTAAATTTTTTAATGTTCAATTTGACATTATGTGATGCAGACTTTATTCTCCGATCCTGTAGTAGTGATTCTTGTAGTTCCTATTCTTTGATTCCTGTAGCAAAAATCACAATTAAAGATTTTGCATTAGTTGATTCATTGTATTTTCTCCCTGTTGTTATTCACGGTTTTTTGGGGTAATACCATTCTCGTTGCTGCTAGTTTCTGCTTACTTACGCATGCTTATCCACTGCTATTGCTGTATTGGCATTTCAAATGAATTCAATGGTTGGATGAGTTAGTTCGACATTATGAGGTTACCAATTTTAAAGATCTTGGGTAGTTAACTATTTTAAATAAAAAAAAATTAAAACATTTAATGGAAATTTCTTTTACTTGATAAAATTTCTCATTTCCTTCAATCTTTTGTTTTTTATTGGAGCTAAGGGTACGTTTGGGACAGCGGTGCGATGTCGCACCACTCTGTTTTGGCGTTTGGAAAAATTATGTTTTGCCTTTCTTTCAAAAAATTGCGGTGGAAAGTTGCATTTTGCAGCCTGACCTGGCTAAGTGTAGTGGCTACTAGTTATGCTTTCTAACATTGTTGCATGTTGTATGTTGCTTACCGTATCAGCATGCTCCTCCTACTACAGCCGCTACCGCCTTTGCAACCTCAGCTAGTTGCTTCTGCTGCCGCAACTATCGTCCATTTTATAATTTTTGTTTATTTATTATATTCTTATTTAGATCTATAGATGCGATAATGTTGGACAATAGGAGTGAGAAAAATCAACAATGCTAAGCTCATCTTATGTCTTATTTTAATATTTTATGTTGCTTTTATTTCTTTTTTTATGGTAGTTTGGTAATTTAGTCAGTTATCACTTACATTATATATTTATTTATGCAAATTATTATATGATATAAACATAATTTATAATTTTTTATCTTGCTAGAATATTATTATCTTTCTTTAATATAAATATAAGTCATGATGTTGATGTATTTTTTTTATCCCATTATTTGACGTTCACAATTTTCAAATTATTATGCTTACACCTTAGAACGCTTCGACGCTTGTGTATGTGTGAGTTTGTGTCTGTATGTATGTATGTATGAAAATTAATCAAAATAGAATATAATTCCATAGCTTTCTTGTCTTTGAGAATTAGCATATGATTTTATATATCAAAATGATAATTTTGAAAAATAGAATGTAATGGAATGATTTCTGATAATTTTGAAAAAAAAATAAAATTTCAATATAATTTATTTTGATATTTTTGCACTTATACCTTAATGAAAATTGGATGTTACACTATATTCTCCCATTCTTCATCTTTATTCTCTATTATTTTCTTTTTGTAAGCAATCACATGAAATAAAATGTTAATAAAACAATCACTATATTGATAGTTAGAACTTCAACTAAATTTATATTAATGGATATCTTTTTTGTTTATTTCTTTCTATGTAGTGTGTGAAGTGTGATCGATATGTGAGGTATATTGATGTTATTTTTAGCTTTTGTAAAAAAATTACGGATTGCCTTAAAAAATTGAGGCGAGGCACTTCCCGAGGCATGCCTCAGGTTCGGTCAGGCATACACCGCAGTCTGGGAAAGTGAGGCAAATGCTTCTTTGTGATTTTTCTTAAACATGTTGAAGTGTGCCTCGTATTGTGTAATTTTAAACAAGGGATATACTTATTGCTATCTCATCACACACTTTTTGAAGCACTTAAAGGAAAATAGACGATTCTAAACATGTATGTAGATGATATAATTTCAATAAGTGACCTATAGGAATAACTAACCTTATTTAAAGGGCTTACGCATAAGAATTTGAGATAAAAGACTTGAGAAATGTAAAGTACTTTACTTTTATGTAAGTGACGTAATCAAAATTAAATTATTTTTGTTTTCTAAAGGAATTATATTGTTGATCTACTTGAAGAGATATGTATGGTGAGATGGAAGCTTACAGAATTCCAGCTGGCCTAACAACAAATGCGGATAACACATCTAATAGCAAGCTGATTGATAAAGCTATTGGCATTTTCTGGTCAAACTTGTCCGCCTTTCTCCCACTTGTCTTGATATCAAGTTTCTTATTAGTATTTTAAGCAAATGAATGAACAATGAAAATTATTAGTCACATTCTAAGGAACCTCAAAATGACGAGAAAAATATTTGTTTAAAAAGGCATCCAACAAGTAAAACAAATTTTTCATAGGTGCTAATTGGATGAGAAACACAGTAGACCAAAGTTACATCTCTGGCTATTGCACTTATGAGGAAATTGAACAGATGTAGAAATAAGAAATAATTTGTTGTCTTAGGTACTCCTAAATTTGAATATAGGGTAGTGACACTTAATATTTGCAACAGAATACAGTTTAAAAAGGCTTTTGCAGCAGAAATTTCACTAAAAAAGATCTTTAAAACTGTATGTTGATAACCATGCCGTCAATATTGCAATAAATCCTATCCACATTGAGATAAACCAACGTTTCATCTGGGAAAAAAATGAAAATGGTTTATCCCTATTAAATTATGTCCCAATAATCTCTCAAACATTAGATATGCTTACTAAGGGTCTGTTTGGGGCAGCTGCAGCTTATCCAGCTTCTGCTGATAAGCAGCTTATCCTGATAATCTGCTGATGAGCAACTGATCCGGATAAGCTGTCTGGCTGTTTGGTTGGCGCTTATGGAAAACAGCTGATTGTGAAAAATTGACCTTTTTGCCCCTGTTCTGAATAAGCAGTTTAGCTGTTTGGTTAGTGCGTTTTGTAAACAGCTTATTTGGAAGTTATTTTTCTTTAAATGTATAATCTGTGCAGCAGAATCTATTCTTCTCTAAACAAAATTAAAGATAAATATTCAGACAAGAAAATACCAAAAAGTTGAGTTATATTCAAATAACTACAGCATATCCGATCATATCAAACGAATATGTTACACATACAAAAGTCAAACACACATGTACATACTACTACATAGTATAATAAGAGCCCATAAAGAAGAAAAAATAACTTGTTAAAATGAAAAGTAGAAATATGATAATGTTGACTTTATAATGTAGCAACATATCACGACCCATGCCACCTGCATCTGACACTCCAAAACCCTGAGCAAACTTGTCCAACGGCGATATTCTAGAAACTGAATAACTCGAACCGCATGTGGCGTTCTCTTGTTGTGGCACTGTTGAACTCCTAGCAGTTGTGTCCAATTGGGAGCACGTAGAAATAGTTCCACTGTCGGCCCACCTGAAGAATTTGCAGTCGTCCGGTCCTTGTCCCCAGCGCGGGCACCTGTAGAATTGTCGTCCGTAACTATGTGTCTGTCGTGATGTTAAAAGCAATGGCGGTAGTCCACATCGACACATCATTTATCCCGACTTCCCTGAATATCTCGAGCTCATTGTCTTGTAATTATGTTAAAAAGCGTTAATCAGTCAAAAATTTGAGGGAATAAAAAAAAAATGTAAAGCTCTAAATAAAAAAAAAGGAAAGAGAACGTCTCCCTGTATTCCAGAGACACTCTCAGCCATATTCTCTGACGTGACTGAAGGAAAACATGTTCGACATTGATTCTAAGTGGTTAATGTAGTTTTTGATATAGAGTCGGCTGTAGGATCAGGTGTGGTGCGACGTGGTCCCCATGGATGCATGCCACCTTTTTTTGAGGAGACCATGACAATTTGACCGTAGGATTCAACTCGACAGATTAAGAAACACCTACTTCACCAAGCAGGGGAAGCATCATCCTACTTTTCAGTGGAGCCCGAGATCACAGGAGTATTTATCATCATAGCAGCATCAACAGAACAATTTTGGTGATGATAAAAGATGATGTTGTTGATGCGCTGATTCTAGACATGGTACAGCCATGGCAAAGAGTGTCGTAGGACAACACGATCAATATCTTATCACCATGGCCACCACCGTTCGGGGAGCTTAGGTGACCTCCACTTCAAAGCAGGCTAAGCCGACCTTGGAATACTTCAGGAGACAACACAACTGATAGTGGGATCCAGGCACTGATAGAACTGCAAATAATAGCTTTTTGCTATCAAACAGTAGTAGCAACGTGATGGCGGGGTATGGGTGGTGAGGAGGATCCACCATTTATTCATCATACAGATGCTACACTTGCAAAAAACAGGGTACAACAATTCAAAGAGCATATAACAAAAAAATAAAATCTCTAAACACAATAACAATAATCAAAAGTCCGGGCAAAAAATAACATAAAAATAGTTCCATAATAACAAAGAGCTTAATTTGAAATGTACAAATGAGAAAAAAATAGAAGAAATGACATGCTAAAATAGGAAAATATTGGGCTGTTCATCCACGCCCGCAATCGCAGTAGTACCGGGTATCATAGAATTACAGAAGTTGTGTGTTCTGGGAATCCTGTCTCCCACATATCCTGGACCCACAGACGTCCCACGTTCAAGGAAGCTCCAGCTTCCGCGTCAAATATTTATTTATAAATCCATATTTATTAAAGTTCATTACTCTGTCACCTTTTGCTATGATTTGGTGCATATTTATAAATCCATATTTATTAAAGTTCATTACTCCTTTGTCACCTTTTGCTATGATTTGGTGCGTTGACCTAATTTTCTGAGTTAGCATAACCATAGTTGTGGCATTCTTTTTGGAGTAGTATTGTCAGGTCACAACCCTACTGCCTAAAAGTCAACGGCCATAATTGTGGCATTATGGATGTATTTTGGATGGTTTTTTTTCTTTCTTCTATTTGAAATTTTCACATTTTCATTTTTACTGTAATCCCTTTAAAACCATAAAATGGGTTTTTAAAATATATTTTTTTCCTACAATCTTGGGGCCTTGATATAATTTCCGGAAAATTTCTATAATATGGAGCCAAGGCGCATGAAATTTTAAGTCCATCGTTGCAATTTCTACACTAATCGATTGATGTTTGGCTTGATTGCTTTTATTTCAATGTCGATGATGGCAACCTTTCTAACAAAACCATTGTTCTAATGCCAACGCCAATCAGTCTACCTTTTATTAGCTTGGATGTTCTGATGAAGCCATGCATAAGGCCTCATCAATCTCTTAATTCTATTGCTTTTAGACTCATAAAAGAAACATATACGAGAAATACATGCTTGTACTGTATGAACCCTCTATTAATACGCGTTATTTTACTGTGTGAACCCTCCATTTTTGCATGCAGAGCCTGTTTGCTATATATGCAGTAGAGATAATTAAAACCTGTGATTACTTGCCTTGTGCAAAATAGTTGTATACTTTTATCGGTTATCACATATCCATCCAATTTAAATTAGATAACTTATAAAATTTATAATCTTCTGTCGCAGATCCTACGAGTTCTTCTCACAATCCTCGATACATCCAACGATCCCACTTCACTAGCTGTCGCCTGCTATGATCTGTCCCAGTTCATTCAATACCACCCAGCTGGTCGCATTGTCGTCTCGGATCTGAAGGCCAAGGAACGGGTTATGAAGCTTATGAACCATGAAAATGCTGAAGTGACAAAGAATGCGCTTCTGTGTGTCCAGAGACTTTTCCTCGGAGCTAAGTATGCTAGCTTTTTGCAGTCTTAGTCTGTATATTTGCTCTCAGAACTTGGTGTCTTGATGATGGATGTTTGAGGAACTAGGACGAGACTGTAATGCCCATTGTTATTTGTGATATGAAGTTTTTCCTTCTGCAAACTCGAGGTTCTGTATCCGAAGAAATATTATTTGTTAAACTGTAATAAATGCTACATTTTTATTTTCGCTGCAGTTTGGAGCCATGTTGGCCTCCCTTTGTTGTTGTAGCTGACATGGATCCATATTTCTTCTTGTATTGTTGATCATTGTTTTTTCTCTAGTTAAATATTGGTTCTCAGGTTTTATTTTGGGGGCATTTACTTACATACTACAGTTATGTATCTACATGTCTTAACTCCTAAACATTCATAATTACATGCATACCACTCAAATCTTTAATATCACAATTACTATTTTTTTTTAATGAGTTAGACCTTTTTGACAATAATATTGTAAATATAAATATGGAACTTGAGGTGTTAGATATGGAAATATATAAGAATTGTGTGGGATCTATGTAAATTTCCCTTTTTTATCCCTAGGCTAAATCTGCTTCTATGTATTTTCTTATAAAGACAGCTCCTTTTTATATTCAGCTTATTTTTGTTTTTTTAGGAAATAGGCCTGATATTTTATTTTGCATGGAAATGCCAATATTACATTAAAAAAATGAACAAGATGCAAATTTATAATAGAGGTTTTAAATCTCTATTGAATCTTGTTTACATGTTAAAATCTTAGGATTTCCTAACCAATTCCAATTTTAATTATCATTTTTCTGTTTTTTTTATATTTTTTTTGAAAATAATTATAAAATTTGGTGAAAATTGGTCAATTTTATTTAGAAAATTTTTTCTAAATTTGGAAAATTCAGGGAATGTTTCCAAGCATGGAAGGAAGATGCTCTGTGACTTTTGTAATTTTTGGATTTATAATTAATTTCTAATAATTAAATTACTCCTGAGTAATTAATTAATTAAAAATTAAATATAATATATTAATTTTGAATTTTTTTTTTTATTTTCCCCTTGCTTTACTATGTTGAGGGATTTTTTTTTTTATTTTTTTGATTTTTTTCCCCTTGCTTTACTATGTTGAGGGATTTTTTTGATTTTTTTTTTGCAAGGTTATGAATTTTCAAAGGTTTTAGGGATTTTTTGGATTTATTTAAATAAGTAAGTCCTATAGGTTTTAGGGATTTTTTGGATTTATTTAAATAAGTCCTATTTTTTTCTATTAATCTGGCGAGGCACCCTGTCATCCTAGGATTCCTCGAAGGGCTATGCTGCACGTTTTGATTGGTGGAGCTTTACACATGGGAGCTGAGGTGTCTCGCGGTCTAAAGTCCTTTGTACGGACGATTGGGTGGTTCGAACCAAACTCTGTCGTCCATTTCTGATACATGAAAATGGATGGCATCGGTTCATCGTCCCCACGAAATGATTAACCAATAGCTATCCATGATTAAGGCATAAAATTTTGTTGGATATTCAACCAAACTTTATGATTTTTGTTCTTAAAGTTTCATCGTGCATAGAAGAACACATCTATAGGGTTACATAAGCAAGATGTGATAGTTTTCTTCATAAAGGTCCAAACCCAAGCCTATTTTTAGGGTTCGCGGCACATCTCAAGTGGTGTAGCCTCAATTGAGTTTGATGGAAATGTTCGCCTTGCCCTCACGAAGCTTATCCTTGGTTTAATTTGAGATGAAATCAGGCCTATGTATGTCTTTGGTGAAATGGTGGATTGGTTTCAACTTGGTTTAGGTAGAAACCTCAGGGTGGCGCGATTTTGATCAAGGGGTTGTCTTAGGGGTCTTAGGAAGCTTCTGGGACGCTTGAGTTGAAGTTAGGGTTCGTGCCAACCTGAAATTTTGTCCTGGTTTTAGAGTGGAAAATTAGGGCTTCTTAATGGATTTCAGAGGCCGAAACTATGGGGAATCAACTAGCTAAGGAATGGGGAGTAGTTTTGCTGAAGAGTGTGATAGGTTTTTTGGATTGTATGTGAAGTTTCTCTCTCTTTGAAGCTCTCGGGTAATGGATTTAAATAGCCATTGGAGGCCATGGAAGCTCATGGAGAAGCTTGGGATTGATTGACAAAGGAGGATGACTGCTCGGAGGATCCCAAAGGATATATTTTGGCCATGGATTAGTCAAGCTTGGTTTTCCCTATGGTTAGCTCATCATGAGTCCAAGCATGGTGAAGAGGGTGGTTGGGGTAGGGCTTTTCTCTCATTGGAGAGATGTTGAGGTGGATGAGGAACCCAGAAGTGAGCTAGCTTGATCATCCATCCTTGGATCAAGAGGATTGAGGGTGAATGCCATGTGGAGTGCCATGTGGCTTCCTCTCTTTATAATGACTTGGAGAATTCAATATTAGTGGCCCCAAGAATTTTAAATAGGGTTAATAGATTAACCCTATTATGATGGGTGGGTTTAGGTTATGAGTTACCCATTAAGGATGGGCCTTGAGCCATGAATGAGCTTGGGTGCCTTGGATGGACTTGGGCTTGGAATATGTCCATCATGACATCCTCCTTTTAATTAATTAATTTGATTAATGAAAAAAATATAAATATGAAAATTTAATCTCATAATAGTTGAGTTGACCAAAGAGCCCATAAGTTGATATATGGTCATTGAGGTGACCATAGGGTTCAGGGTTGAACGTATAGTCAATATGGTGACCATAGGGACTTGGTTTCACCATATGATCCATTTGGTGACCATAGGGTCCAAAATTGACCTTATGGTTAATGTGGTGACCATAGGGTCCAATGTTGACCATATGGTCAAAGTGTTAACCATAGGGTCCAAGGTTGATCATAAGTTCAAAGTTGTGACCATAGGGTTCTAGGTTGACCAAATGGTCAAATTTGTCCTAATGAGGGTTTTGTTGTCATTGGTTTGATCAGCCTGGGGTGCCACCCAAATTTGAGGTCAAAAGGGATATCCTAAGTTTTGGTCTGATTTTTAGGGTTTGGGGACCTTTGATGAGGCCAGGGATCAATGTTGATAGATCCTTTACCAAAAGGGAATTTAGGGGTTAGTGGTAGCCTCTAAGTTTTATAGGTAAATTTTAGGGTTTTAGATAGACTGAAGTCTGGTCAAGTAGTGTCCTGATCGGTATAATCCTGGTTTAGGATTATTGGTGAGGTGAGTATAGTGTGTCCTCACAAAAGTGAGGTCAACACCCTCACTATGTACTTCTTTGACCACCAAACTCTTGATTTTATTTGAAGAGATCAGAGTTAGGGCCATAGCTTGTACATAGTGATTAATTCTCTCATACATGGACTCAGATTTTTTCTTTTCTTTTTCATCCTCAAGAGATATTTTGAATTGTGGCACCCTTTGAATCAGTAACACCCTTGTCTTTTCCTTTCTTTCTTCCTCTGAATTGGAGTCCAAGGTGTTGTTAATATTCAAAGGTTTCTTCATTTCAATAGTTGGGTTTTTTCTCCCTCATCCTCGTCCCCGGCCTCGACCTCAAATGTGAGTTTTGCAAAAGTTTAAGCCATTTGATTGAATCTTAGCATGGTATTTTTAAATTTTATTTTCTTTTTCTTCGTTTTATTTTTCGTTCATTTTCTCATTTTTATCCTCTTCTTCTGCATTTATCAGTACATCCCTAGAGAAAACTATCTTTTTTAATGGGGCGTAGTATGCAACATCTTCATGTATGTCAATATCATGTACCGAAAATGGTTGTGTTCACCCTTGATACAATATTCTAGTCCTTTATGTAGATATTTGATACACTAGTGTAGCGACAAAAGAACCATCTTATATTCATGGAGCCACAGTCAGCCAAGTAATGCATTGAAGGATGTTTTGGAGCTATGACATGGAATTTTGTCGTTGTCACCAAATCACTAATTTTTAGGAGTAATGTAATTGACCCTACGGCTTTTTCTCTTTGTTGGTTGAAGCCACCTAGCATCATCTTATCTATTGTTAGCCTACGGGCATTGATGTCCAAATAAGCATCTTTAAACTCATATTATTAATTAAATCATCGGGGTCAATGGGCACACTCAAAAGCTTGATGTTGTCAACGCTAATCGAGATATATAATAAGTGTTTGTGTTCAGTTGTGTCTGATAATAAATCATTATAAAAAATACAACCTTGTTTTGTTTTTTCAACGAATAAGCCTTGTATGAGGAAGTACTAACAAGTTGAGTTAAACATATTTCAAGATCCAAAAAGCTTTTATTAATGATTCTCTCATTTCTTTGGAGAGAATGAGAGCAAAATAGATGCTTAATTTTGCTAGTAATTTCTTCAAATGGGCTAAAACGTTATAGTCCACTTTGTTATAACTTATCAGTAATTTCTTGAGTTAGTCTTTGTCGCACCGGTGGAATTGTCTTTTTCGGCATAGTCATTTATTATTCTTTCTCTTTAGGAGCTTTTCTTAGAGGCAGCACTTTCACCCTACGCATATGGACTTCAGTTGCTTCTTCTTGTTCTTGTGTTGAAGGTGGAGCTTTTTCTGAAGATATTTTATCTTACTTTTTTGTCTTTGAGTCTGATAATTCCAATCCTATAGAAATCGGCACTCCTTGCAACTCTAACATAGCAATGTCATCTTCATTTTTGTTGTTATTGAGATCATTTTCATTATTAATGTCATTATGATCATTATTGGACTTATCGAGATTGTGTACAATTTGAGAATCTTCTACGGGACCGACTAGATTGGTTGTTTTCGAAAGTGTCATCATGAAAAATCAACAAAACATAACTAAAATTAAAGGTCTTTGCATTAACTGTCCTGAAAGGGACAAAGAAAAAAATCATACAAAGTTAACGAACTAAGGGATTTTATCCCCAAATCTTAAATAACCAGTCTAGAAGAAGTAGAAATAGAAGAAGTAGAAGGAACAAAGAGAATAGCAGACTCTATGCTGCGATGGCTTGTAATCTTCTTGGCTTCAATTTAATACTGGAGATTCTTGTTTCGAAAAGATTTGAATAATGTTTTGATAATATCACTTGTGTTGGTCACATTTAATTTAAGGAATGCTACTAATCTTTTTCATTTTGAATGTTGAAAGCATGAAGTATAAGAGAGCTAAAACAAAATTTGAAAAACAATATTATTTGTCTTCAATGTTATCCAAGTAAAAGCAAAATTATTTCTCATTAGTTATATATGATTAACACTAGATTCGTTCATAAAGGAAAGATATTGAGAATTCACTTCTGGGTCCTTGAAGATATGATATTCCATTTTAATAAGATCCATTTTCAGTATTTAATAGGATTCCTATGATTATTGAATCTTTAAATCTCTGAAGAAAATTTGAATTCACATTTAAGGTCAAACTTGAATGAAATTGAACACCATCAAATCTTAAACATCAACTCTCTCCCAATTCAACTGAAATTAAGCATAACTTGAACTTTAGAAATGAACACAGAACTTAAAATTAAAACTTTTCAGTTTGGTTGTTTTTAAGTAAGGTTCAATTTCCCTCAGGCGACCTATACCTAGTTACTCTTAAAATTAATCATTTAAATGAATATCAAAACTTAAAATTGAAAATTTTTTAATTTAGACAAAATGTAATTCCCTTAGGGTGTTATTTACCCAATGCAACCAAGTAAATTTATAAAGAACTTTAATCAGACAGAAAACTAATCTTTAAAATAATGAAACTTTCAACCAAAACTCATTAATTGCCGTAGGAGTGGAAAACCCATCAATTGTCCCAAGAGTGGGAAAACTCATCAATCATTTAATGAGTGGGAAAACTCATCAAAAAAAAATCTTTAAACAAACTTTCAAACAAAACTATTGAAAAAAAACTTAAAATAAACCTTTTGAAAGTAAATTAAGTGAATATCTTTGTTTGATTAACCCTCAGGCTTTGGAGGCTTTGGATATGTCCACCTTGTTGAACTTTTAAGTTGGATGTGAGTTTGTACGTGCTTTCCAACTAAAGTGTTCAAATAACTTCTAGTCAGGCAATCAATCTATTAATCAAACTCTTCAAACAAACAAAAAAATAATTAATTAATGAAATTAAATCATTTTAGTCCTTGGGACACGAAGCTTAATTGCACCATCCCTAGATTTTCTCCTTAAAGACACAAAGCTTAACAAGACTTTCTTTAAAATTTTAAATTCTTTTTCCATTCTATAAAACATGAAGCTTAATTGCACCATCCTTATTCTCTTTGCCTTAAAAGGTCTAAAGCATAATTGCAATGTCTTCAGGCTTTCAAATTTTTCCTTTCAATAGGATACGAAGCTTAATTGCATTGTCCTTATTTTCTTTGCCTTATAAGACATGAAGTGTAATTGCAACATATTTAGGCTTTCAAACCTTTTCCAATCTATAGGACACTAAGTTTAATTACATCATCCTTATTCTCTTTGCCTTATAATACGTGAAGCTTAATTGCAACATCTTCAGGCTTTCAAACATTTTCCAATCTATAGGACACGAAGCTTCATTGCATCATCCTTATTCTCTTCACCTTAAAAGACTTGAAGAAAAATTGTACCATCTTTTGGCTTTCAAACTCTTCATTTTTATAGGACACAAACCTTAATTGCATTGTCATTATTCTCTTCACATTGTAAGATACGAAGCATAATTGTACCGTCTTTTGGCTTTCAAACTCTTTCATTTAATGAGACACGAAGCTGAATTGTACTGTCCTTATTCTCTTCACCTTATAAGATATGAAGCGTATTTGCACCATATCTAGGCTTTCAAAGTCTTCCATTTAATGAGACTCAAAGCTTAATTACATTGTCCCTATTCTCTTTATCTTAAGAACGTGAAACATAACTGTATCATCTTTAGACTTCCAAGCTTTTATAATCAATAGGACTCGAAGCTTAATTGCATCACCCTTATTCTCTCCACCTTAAAGACGTGAAGCTCAATTGCATCAGTTGTTGTGAAAAATGACAACAATAAAGCAAAAAATGGATCGATAAAAAAATCGCAAAATAGAAAACAACAGCGGAAACACACAGATTTATGTGGTTCGACAAATTGCCTATATCTATGGAGCTGCAGAGGATTTTATCACTCGACGATTGCAGGAAAGAACAATCTCTCTCTTTTTTTCCCTCCTCTCCTCTCTCTCTACCCAAGCACTTTGAAGCACAAAAAAATGAACCTGGAAAGCTATCAATGCCAAAGAGAGATAACAATGGGAGCTAGCATGCTTATTTATTAATTCCATCATGCCATCAGACCCATTAGGAATTAATTAAATAATTAATGAAGTCCATTAATTATTTTCTTTTCTCTTCTGTAACAATCATACAAGGAATTAAGAACAATTAATTTAGCAATTAAATATAATATCCAATTTGCTGCCAAAATGAGAAAATGCCAATTTAAACAGTGGATCAGTTTCTATATTCACAACAAATCTCCCACTTGGAGACTGATACACTGGCTGCATCATCCACTAGCTGTGTCGCCCTTTTCTTTAAAAATGATATCCTCCACCTCTGCAACTCAAAGCTCTTTGTCTTCACGCTAGAAGACCAACTGAAGTCGAGCACAATTTCAATTTCTCAAAAGTAACACCCGTAGTCATCATATCATCATCAACATAGCTTTGTACCTCCAAGCTGTTTTTTGGGTTACTCATGTTTCTGCTTACAACTCCCATTGCATGAGCAATATTCTGCCTCTGCTAAAATCCCTTCAACAAGTCTAGCTTGGTAACTCTTACTGCCATTAAGCGCAGTCTTCACCCGGTACACACACTTGTTGTGCAATGCCTTTTTCCCTGGTGTAAGTTTTGTCAGCTCCCAAGTTTGATTTTGTGGCAAGGAATCCATCTTTTCCGGTCACTTTTCCAGTAACGGAAGATGAAGTTTCTTCTCATAGAGGTAATTCTCTATCTGCATCCTCCAATAACCAAAATTTGTGCCATTGAACTTCTCGATCCCTAATGCCATCACTTTATCTCCAACCATCATTTTCCCTTAGATCCAAACTTGAGCTTTGATACTAATTTTTGTGAAAAAATGACGACAATAAAGCAAAAAATCGGATCAAGAAAAAAAGTGCAAAATAGAAAACAACAAAACACATAGATTTACGTGGTTCAACAAATTGACTACGTCCACGGGGTTCAACAAATTGACTACGTCCACGGAGCTGCAAAGGATTTTATTAGCTTGATGAATTACACATGTCGATCACCTCAAAAATTACAAGAAAACACTCTTTTTCTCTACCTCTTTCTCTTTCCTCTCCTCCTCTTCTTCTTCTCTCTCTCTCTCTACCCGAGAACTTCAAACCAAAGCACACCAGAAGAAGAACCTGGAAAGCTACCGATGCCGAAGAGGGATAAGGGGAGCTAACATGCATATTTATTAATTTCATCATGTCATTAGACCCATTAAGGAATTAACTACATATTTAATGAAGCTCATTAATTATTGCCTTTTATCTTCTGCAGCAAATCATATAAGTAATTAAGAGCAATTAATTTAGCAATTAAATATCAAATCTATTTTTTTGTCAAACATGAGAAAATGATAACTTGAACAGTGAAACGGTTTTCATATTCGCAACATTGTTTTTAGGCCCTTTTACACATCTTGTCAATCTTTAGGATTATATGTTTTACTCCACCATCCCTGACTACTCTTATTTCTTTCCTTGGGTCAGGAGACTCTTTGGAGACCCCTTAGAAACCCTTCGCTTCAAATAATCTCCAATTTTTGACTAGTTGCAGGTGTAATATGACTCCACACAGTTGAAACATACACTGAACTAATCATCTAGTTTACCTCTTAAACTAGTTATTAGTTGTTACAGATTTCAATATGATATATTCAATTTGTTTATCTCTGATTAGTTCTATCCCGATCTAATCATTTTGATTAGCTCTCAGATTATATGCAAATCTATATCATTTTCTATTCTGATCAAAGCATCCTATTTCCACTTGGTTTGAATATGAATCTTTTTGCTTTTCATTCCAGTGGTATTCATATATTAAGAATTTTCCTCTGATTAGTCCTCAGATTAAATATAATTTCAAAGTGTTTTCTATACTGATTTAATCATCTTATTTACCTCTTAAGTAGATTGTCATTCACTACACTTTTCACACTGAAGTGTTCAGGTATTTGATAAGTTTTTAAACAATTGAATCATTTGAAACATAAAACCCAAAATTAATTGAACTATTAAACATTTAAAATAAATGAATATTAAAAATTAAAAAATTAATCTCAAATTAACTTTAAATTTTCTAAAACTTTAATCTAGAATGAAAAATGTTTTAAAATTGAAACATTTAAAGCCAACATTTCTCAAAATCCACAATTGGGAAGAGCTTCAATCTCTCAAACTTAAATCAGAACTCTTTAAAATAAAAATCTTGATGTCGAACAACAAAACTCTCACTACCGAAATTGACCTATTTTAATCGGTCAACGCCAATATTTGTGTCGTACTTTGAGTCTTCCACCACACATATTTAGGGTCCATTTGTTCACCTCTTCTTTTGTTAACCCCCTTTTCATTGCCGAAAGCCTGGTTGGACTTCACTTGAGCTCAATCCTATTAAACCTTAGAATTATTGATTTCTCTCTAAAGATAATTTTAAGGCTGAAGAGCTCATTTAACAGAATACATGAAGTTTATTATAGCTAATAAAATCCATACAAAGCAATTTGATGATTAGTTGAAACAATTTTTACTTACGAGCTACTTATTAAGCTTGTAATGCATGAAAATGGTCTTATATAAATATTATTCAATGAATCATTATTTTTTAAATGGACTTCACCATAATGTCCATATCTTCATTATCATTCAAATGAGTCCTTGGATGCTCGATTTTAACCCCATTTGGACACCTTTTGAGCGAATGATAATCAAGAAAGAGAAAATGATAATTATGGGAGATAAAGCGATGATTTGACCATAACTTTACCAAAGAGACTTCAAATTGACTCCAATATTCAATGAAAGTTGTTTTAAACCTCAAAATACACCTTCTGGAATAATTTACTTCAATAAAATTTTTTGATCAAAATTGACTATTTTCTCTTTCCTAAGATAGGTCCCAACTTTGACCAATCATTTCTTTCTGTAGAGTTTGGACTCATTAAAACCAATTAGACCATTGAACTTATGCCATTTGACTTTATCAATTTGACCAAGGTTAAATTTTTAGTCAAAAGTCAATTTCTCAACCCACAACCACCTTTTTAACCATCATGCACTTCAAATGGCCATAACATTTGATACACAACTGAAATTTTCAAACCATTTGGATTATTGGAATCCTTGTTTTGTCCTCTTCAATTTGGCATATTAATAATAATTTTCTCATTTTCTTATGCCAAGGTATGAATTTTTTTCGGCCCAATGAGTCAAAATTTGACCTATTTACAAGAATGTCATTGGGTTAATTTGACACCTTAGAAATATTAGTGCTTTAATTTGATTGATCCAAATAGTTTACATCATATTCCCATCATTTTAAATCAAATCTTAGCCTTTGAATTTTAAATAAAACTCCTCTTTTCATCACAACCACATTTCTATTCCACTAACCTATTTTCTAAGAACCGAAACCCCCTCATTGGACCAGCATTTCACAAAATTTCAAAGAACTCTTCTCTTTTCCTCAATTCCAAGGATTCTCTCTTGCTTTTCTCTACTCTTCTCAATATTTCTCTTCTCCTCTCCACAAACCCTTCTCTTCCCCATCTAAATGGAGAATTCTTCAACAAAAAAAGTAAGAAGGCAAGGGAACATTGAAACAACAATCCAAATCATCAAATTGAAAGCAAGGTATAAAAATTCTTCTAATCTTCTATATGAATTTATGGGTTTCTTAATTCCTTCTTCTTTTAAGCTCTTCATGCATATATTTCCATCTCTATTTCAATAACTCAACATCATTTTTATTCTAATCATGTAAAACCCAAAATATTCTTACATAAAGTCATTGTTTTTTATCTTAAAAACAATGTGTTGTCCATGTAAAGTTATTCTAAATATTCAACATGTTTACATGTTTAATGTGGCAAAACCAAAAAGATTTATGCATGTTTCTTGACCAATCTCAAAGGGATTTCATCCTAATTGTATTTTGATTTGTTTTAATGATTAAATATTTATAAAAACAATATAATCATAGATATAATGATCAAATGTATAATAAATTAATTTTTTACATTGTGAAGATAAATATTTAAAATCAATATAATCAAAATTTCTTTGTACAATCATTTATTAATATGATTTTGTTCATTTATTTTTACTTGAAAATTTAACTGAATGAATATGACTACTTGTTTATGTTACTATCAGTATCAAGGCTATCATTTCTCTTATTTTAACTAAATGAAAAAATAACAAAGATTTAATACTAACAGAAGTATAAAATCATAAGGATCAAGCTAAACATAATTTAGTTTGTTGAAAATTATCTATTGCACCGTTAATTAAGATTGTCTTTATTTGTGCAATATCATACTTAGATTGAAAATGCAGGTTAAAATTTGATCGAATGAAAATGTTGAGGTAGAAGTGTTATTTAAGGTCTGTTTGGGGCAGTTTGTGCGTTTCAGGATAAACAGCTTATCCTGAAACGCGGCCCACAGGTCGACCCGCGGCCTGCGTTTATTATAAAAAACCTAAATGCGGCAACCAGAATTTTAAAAAATGCGCAAACAAAATGGTTAAGCGGCATTTTTAAAAACGCAACCGCACTTATAAGCTGCCCCAAACGGGCCCTTAATCAACTCTGATACCAAACAATAAAAATTAATTTAATTTTAAGAAAATACATCAAATACAGAAACAATTAAGAAAATAATACAATAATTAATGCATTTAAAAAACATAATATCAATGATTAATCTAATCTTGTTAATTACTAATTTTAAAATTTCCCTAAACATTTTTCACTTCAAATTGGCAGGTGTATGTATCACTCAAGAAGATAGACACGGCTTAAAAATTTGTTAAGTATAAAATTTTTTAATTAAATTTCAATCCACAAAAAATTTAATAAAAAAAAGAATAAAAAATTATTATGATAACCATTTTTCAAGGTTTATCATATGAGAAAAATTTATTTTGACCCTTTATTTATTTATTTATTCATATAATTAATTAATTAATTAGTTAATTATTACACCAAAAAGAGTTGCGACCAACTTTTACCAACACTCAAAACAAAGTCCCAGATCCTACATAATACTTATATAGGGCTGTCAATTTAGCTCGAAGATTGCCAATCGATCAAAAATTAATTTGAACTTTGACTCAGAATCGGATCTAATCGAAATAATTGAGCCAAAACTTTTCATCAAAAATTTTTCATGCCGATTTCAAGCCATTTATGGATTGCTCAAATTGATTTGAAATCGGCTATTAATATTTATTTTTTATAAAAAAATACATGCATAATATTAAGTAAAATTGAATATAACAAATCATGTCGAGTTGGAATAAAACCAAATAACTTAATTTGAGATGTTTAGTTTTAAATTTGAACTAGATCAAACCGATTCAGTGTTGAAATGGATCCAAATAACTAAATTTGAGCTAAGCTCGTTTTGATTTCGAGTATGATCCAGCTCAATTCAATTTTGAGCTGGCTCAGCTCGAAATATAACGAGCCACAAGCTGATTTCAAGTGAACCCCAACATGAAATTGGATCATTAACAGACAGCCCTACTATAGAGGTGCCTTCATTCTAAATATTAACCTTTCATATTATTCTATTAAAAATGATAATGATGATGACATATTTATGCAATGCTTAAGATTTAAGTGGTATGCTTATAACTGTTTCGTATGTAAATATATGTAAAAACGTAACAATTGTTTCCTATGTAAATATATGCCCCCATAACTTTTACTTTCTAATTATTTTCAAACATGTGATTGAATGCAAAGAATATTAATTGAAAATAAAATAAAAACTAAAAATACGAGGTTGAGTGCTCCCTCTTAACGGGGGGGTTAAAAAATCGCTTTTCCGAATTTAGAACTGCGCGAATCATCAGCAATCATATTAATAGTTTAGCAGGAGATGTCACCATAAACTTTTTAGCATTATGGAGGCTCATGAACAACTCAGAAGAAAGATATAAACAACCAAACTTAGCAGTTGATGATTGTCTTGGTGAGAGATTGGCGAAGAAGGCATCTAGTTCAAGCGATCGAAAGAATATGTCAGAAGAATTCTTGCATGGTGACGATGGGCCCTTGAGCCAATTGGCAAGAAGTACTATTTCGGATCAAAGGCTGATGGAGTCAAGGCTTAGCAGACGACCGCCTAACTTTATACCGACCAAATATGTCCTCTAGTCTTATTGTATGTGAATACCTCTATAATTAGCAAAAAACTCCCTCTGGAAAGTCAATAATGATTAGGCTAATATGTAATTTTGTAAAATTAAGACTTATTCTTATAAATAGGGGGTCTATGCCATGAATAAAGGTTACACTCTCTTTTACTGTTCTCTATTGTACTCTCTCTCTCTTACTCTCATCCTTTCTTGTGGAATGTTATATACCTTCGTTTGTTTCCGGGACACATTTGGATTCAACGTACTTTAAAGTGCGGTGAGTGTGGAAATAGGTTGTCAATAAGAAGAGGAGCTTAACAACAAAAACAAGGAGAATACAGTCAAAGGAACACAGTAGAAGAAACATGCACTAAAGAGTTCATGGAAGAATTCATTCAACAAGACGTGTAAGATTTGAGAACTCGAATCACCAACCAGATTTCAGGACATTTCTCAGAAGTATTTAGAGCGGTCGATTCCTTAGAGGTAACCCCACTTTTGGAAGAGGAGCTAGCCCGACAAGGGGCGCCTCATGAGGAACAACCAGCAAACAACGACAGAAGAGTAGTCCACCTTCAGAAAAAGCCTGATGATGTGTTGTATCAAGATAGTGTCGGATGTGCCCCCGTGGAAGAAATAAGTTGATCGGTGCGAACCAAGGTGCCACGACAACTGGAAAATGCCTTCTTGCTACAAGTTTCGGGAGTGGAAAGCCCAGAGAAGTTCAAAATGCTCGCTCTGGAGCTGTACAAAGGGCAGACAAATCCGAAAAAATCACTTCACGTTATTTGGATCTTCCATATGTCTACTAGAAGTTTCTGATGCTCTCAAGTGTAAATTGTTCTTCACAACGTTGAGATAGTCTGCATTAAGATGGTTCAATGACTATTAGCAAGAGCGATCACCTATTTTGAGAAATTCTTGAGACTTTCTTTGTCACCGTTTTCCAGCACTCTGTAGCTCAAAAAGAGCGCTCAATCCCTGTGGCAACTAAAATTAGGAGCTAATCAAAGCTTACAATCATTTATCAAAAAGTTACATAGGAAAACTTTGGATATGAAATACTTGAAACCCAACATTGCCCAAGCTACGCTAACACAAGTGGTGAGGACAAAGAGGTTCCACTTCAACCTTCGCCTTGCAAAGTCGCAGAGATTTGCAGAGTTGTTGGAAATGGCCAATAAGTACATTGCTGCCTATGAGAGTGCCCCAAAAATAGTCAAATGAAGACACTCAAAGATGTAATTGCAGACAAACGATGGCTGCCCAAACAAAATCCACGACCGATCATATGCCCACGCTAAGAAGGTCACCTAATAAAACCTCCACCCATCATCATGAGGATCAAATGAGGCAAGTGAAGGCTCTGCAGAACCAATCATTCAAGTATCATGAGTCCCGAGGAAATTCTGGGGTCCTCCAAAAAACCACATTGAGGTGTCCATGTCAGAGATAGTGAACACCATTCATGATAAGGAGATCTTCAGAAAGGTAAATCTAATGAGAGCCGACACTTTTCTTTGAGATAGCAGGAGGTATTGCAAATATCACAGAAATCACAGGCAACCCAGAGGAATGTAGACATCAATTGAGCTTGATCAAAGAATTGATAAAGAAGGGGAAGCTAAAAGAATTTCTCACCCCTAAAACTGTGACCCAAAGGCAGGGCAAGGCTCCCACGGGAGGAACGAAAGATAGACCCGTCGACACCAATGCCATTCATATCGAGGGATACATGTCTGCAAACTTTGGATGAAGTGAACAACCCAAGAGGGTAAATCAGAAGAGACAAAAAATAGGAGAACTCTGTGTCACAACCTTTGCTTTGAAACCCTCGTCTATTTACTTTACCGATGAAGATCTACCCTTGAAAGAAAATCCATATAATGATGTTATTGTGATAATAACAATAATAAACAATTGTCAAGTAGAAAGCGTCCTCATCGATACTGAGAGCTCTGTGAATATACTGTTCAAGTAGGTATTCAATATTGATTGGATGGCTTCCCTGATCGGACCACTGTATGGATTCTCAGGCAAAAGAAAGCACTGGGGGTAATCAGGCTCACAGTAAGTTGGGTGGAAAATGAAAAACAAGTTACGCTAACAGAGGATTTCCTCATGGTGGATTTTTCTCCCCTCCCCAACATACAACGCTATATTTGGCTAACCACTCTTAAATGATTTCATGGTGGAGGTCTCTAATTATCATGTCGCTTTCAATTTTCCTAGAGAAGGATAAATCATCACATCAAAGGTGACCTGGAGCAATCCCGAGTCTGCTACTTACGAGCCATAAGCAACGTGGAACACGTTCCTTTTAACATCCAGAAGGCAAAGGATGGTGGCCTTGAGACCAATATGAACACCCGTGAAGTCCCAGCCGTCAAGAGGGAGTTAGGTAAATGTTTTCTGAAAAAATGAAGCTTTTGATGCAGAACATAGGGAGCTACTTGTTCAAACCCTACAGGAAAATAGGGATGCCTTTACGTGGATGGGCGCTGAAATGTCAGGCATGTAGGTCGACGTGGCCTGCCACAGACTGAGTGTCCTTCCATTGGCTCAACCCATGAAACAAAATATTAGAAGCTCAACCATTACATTGGCGAAAGCCATTCGAGAAGAAGTGTGAAAGCAAAAAGATGTTAGATTCATAAGAGAAGTATAATACCCCATCTGGGTATGTGGTGATGGTGCAGAATGCTAACAAAAAATGGAGAATTTTTGTGGATTTCACCAACCTGAACTCAGGTTGCCTTAAAGACACATACCTGCTAATAAAGAATGATGTGCTAGTAGATTCGACGACCAATCATTCAGTCCTAAGCTTCCTTGACGTTCTCCAGGTATCAACAGATTAAAATGCCTCTTGCGGACGCAGAAAGAATTTCTTTTATTACTTGTGAGGGAGTCATTTGTTATAATGTGATGTCCTTCGTGCGTAAGAATGTTGGGCTACTTACCAATGCCTCATGAATATATTTTTTGCAAATTAAAATGGAAGAAACATTAAGGTGTATGTTGATGATGTGCTAGTTAAAAGTCAGTCAACAGAACAGCACATCAAAAATTTAAAGGAAGCATTTGTAACACTTAAAAAATTTAAGATTTAATTAAACCCACTAAAATGTATTTTTGGAGCCACGATGAGAAAATTCCTTAAGTACTTGCTAACCCTTGAAGGTGAAAAATTTAACCAAGAAAAGATCCAAGCACTCCTTGACATGTCCCCCTCGAGAAACATAAAAGGAACCTAGAAATTGATTGGTAGGATCACATATTTAAGTAGGTTCATCTCTAAGTCAGGTGATAAGTGCTCCCCGTTCTTCAAAGTACTCAAAAAAACCAAATGTTTTTAATGGACACCCGAATGCGAGGAGTCCTTCAAAAACCTCAAACAATTTTTTGCCTTTAACCCTCTCCTTCAGATTCTGAAACCAACGGAAGAGCTTTACCTTTACCTTGGAGTAGGCCCCAAAGTAGTTAGTTTGGTCCTTGTCAAGGAAGAATCTAAGAAACAGTACCTAGTGTACTATACTAGTCGGGTCCTCAAAAGTGTCGAATCTAATATCCTATAATGGAGAAATTGACCTTGACCTTTGTCATTTCAGCACGGAGACTCCGATAGTATTTCCAGGTACAACCCAAACAAGTTATCACTGACCACCCACTAAAATATGTCCTCACTAGGCCAGAACATTTCGGTCAGCCACTTAATTGGGTTGTGGAACTCAGCAAGTTTAACATCGCATACATCCCCTAAGTGAATTAAATGCACATGCTATTGCAAATTTCCTTGCGGACTTCTCAGAACCAAGGGGTGTAAACAATGATCGGGCAATCGACAAACCGGCTTGGAACTTGTTCACCAATGGAACCTCAAGTCGATCGGGCACTGAACTTGGAGTTTTCTTATGTAGCCCCATAAGGAAAAGTGCTTATCACTTAATCAAGGTAAATTTTTCAGTAACTAACAACCAGGCAGAATATGAGGATTTTATTACAGAATTCCGCCTAGCTTCAAAGATGGGAGTTCTCCACATACTGGTAAAGGTCGATTGACCAAAAGAAAATATGTTGAGATTTTCATACCTTTTTTATACTGTTTTTAATGATATTGCAGTTAAGAAAAAGGTATTTTTGATGTTTTGTTGCAGGAATAATGAATTAGGGTGAATGGAGCAAAAAGATGCAAAAAGGAGAGAATTTGGAGCAAAAAGGAGCAAAATGTGGAGAATTGCACTAGGGCGCTGACGGTGCCATCGAGGCCGCCGACGGCGGGATCGACGGTTATGTGACATGTACAATGGATAAGGCCGGATTTTGGAGGGGTGCGTAAGCAACTATTGGGAAAACTCATCCAAATCTTTAAAGAGAACACTTTGGCCGAAAGAAGAGAGACTTTTGGAGTCCTGGAGGTTAGAAATGATCCATTAGTGCGTAGAAAGCTTGCTAGAGCGTATAACTGTGAGGAATTCTTCGAAAAATTGTAAAAGTGGAGGGAAAGTGAGAGATCTCTTCCTCCTTGCTACTTCGAAGAGGAATTTTGTGTGCTGTAAAAAAAAGAAGAGATTCAGAGGAACTTCGAGGAGTGTTCTTGGGGAGAAATTTAGAGATAAGTTATTTACTTGTTATAGTTTGTATGACTTTGATTTTATATATGAATTTCAAGTTGTGTTGTGCTTTCCCCATGAGTTCTGA
>NW_018164595.1:26315-26542 GCF_001263595.1 Phalaenopsis equestris | reverse complement strand
CAATATCAAAGAAATTAGATCATTATGGGATGAATTATTCTTTAACACCTCCTATGATGGAAGAAAATTCATCAGGGCAATTTGTGGATGTTCAACCTTCAAATGAGACCTTAAATGCTATTAATAGACCAAACACCCCATATTCAAACTATTATAACCCGTGTTGGAAGAATCATCCAAATTTTAATTGGATTAACAATTCTTCTACAAATCAACAATGGCCAAAT
>NW_018164595.1:20420-20724 GCF_001263595.1 Phalaenopsis equestris | reverse complement strand
GAAAATACCAAATTTAGGTGTGTTATGTAACGTCTATTGTATCTAGTGGAATTTATATATAAATATGATGTTTTGTGTTGTGAAAGTTTGTATGTGTTAAGTACGTCATTTAACTATTTAAAATTATGTTTATAAAGATTAAACAGATGTTGTTTAGGCTTAGAATTGATCAAAATCGCAAAAATATGGAATTTGGACAAAAACAATAGAGCCCGCCGACGGCGGGAATTTCTCGAGACCTGTGTTAAAAATACAATAGTGCGCGCTGACGGCGCCATCGACCCCGTCGGCGGCGAGGAGGACA
>NW_018164595.1:18170-18891 GCF_001263595.1 Phalaenopsis equestris | reverse complement strand
AGAGGAGAGCTTGATGTTACATTTCTTGAATGCCCTCGATATACTCAATATCAACCCGATCCACCTGCTAATCAAGGAGACAATGAAATAGTTTGGGATTTTGATATTTAGAATGATATTGATGTACTTATGTTTGTATTTTTGTTTATTTTTATGTTATGTAATCTTTTTATGAGAAAAATGAATGAGTATGTAATTGGACTTTCATTTAGTGTACTTTGTGGATTGTAATGTGATGTGATGTTTATTTTCATTTTAGTATTTTTGTCTTTTATTTAGTATTGTGGTGTGTTAGGAAATGTTGTGTTTGTTTTAGTTTTATACTTGTTTCAAAATTTCATTTCCTAGAAATTCTTCTAATGATTTATATGTGTAAAAATCTCCTAATATTCAGACCAGGTGAAGTAAAAATTGGAGAAGGCTTGCAACAATTTCAGAATGATAAAGATGCCTACAATACTAACGTATGATTTATATTTATAGTATTTTCTTTCCACCTTTATTTCATATTTAAAAATTTAAGTTTGGGGGAGGGAAGAAAACGATTAACTATTAGATGTCCTCTATTTCAATATTTTTAAAAATTATTTATATGATTTTATGTAGTAAATTTAATTCAGGTAAATATATTTTTGTAGCCATTTAAATATTATGGTAGATTTAAAGAAATATTTTTGTAATGAAAATTAATTTTGTAACTTAAGATATTTAGTATAAGAGA
>NW_018164595.1:17290-17535 GCF_001263595.1 Phalaenopsis equestris | reverse complement strand
GGATTTTGACAAAAGGAAAATATGTTGAGATTTTCATACCTCTTTTATACTGTTTTTAATGATATTGCACTTTAAAAAAAGGTATTTTTGATATTTTGTTGCAGGAATGATGAATTAGGGTCAATGGACCAAAAATGAGCAAATTTGGAGCAAAAAGGACCAAAATGTGGAGAATTGCACTAGGGCGCCGACGGAGCCTTCGAGGCCGCCGACGGCGCGCTTTTTCCGCAGCTACAGGGCGAACT
>NW_018164595.1:11712-16743 GCF_001263595.1 Phalaenopsis equestris | reverse complement strand
TGAGTTTTACAATTAAAGTGAAGATTACATCCAAGATTCAGGGAGGTCAAAGCCCTTGGAAGTTGGGTGCAAATAAATATGGAAATATTACTATCGGGCGTAGAATTGAAGATTTTAGAGTGACAAACTAAAATCCTCAATTCGGTCCTATCGTTTGGGTGCTGATGTATAGATGTTAGCCCTCAGGTGATGGGAACGTGGGAGCTCCGAAGTGAGAGCCAGTATCCTCCCAGCCTAGCCGCAGAATCAGTAACCAATCATAGGATTAGTCAATGTTCTTTATGCCTGGACCAAAGGGTAAAAAATAGGTATGCTCCTATTTGGCACAATATAAATTGAACTAATTCATTTTATCCATTCACTATAATTTCTTGGTAAGGAGAAGGATGTTTTCTTATATATTGAATATCGCAATTAAACGTTATTTTCTATAATTAGTTATTATCCAAATTATCTACTTATTTCAATTGTATATTAGTGACAGATAAGCAACTTGAACGTCATTGTAGTTGAAGTATTACTTTTTATTAAATCTTAGTCTGTAGTATTCTATTTCTCCCTGTGGGATCGATATCTAGGACTCCATTAGAGCCCTATATTACTTGAGCTATACGTATACTTGCGTTGACAAATTCAACTTTAACATTATTGAATATTATATCTATACATCTTTATTAAATCAAACATATATATATAAAGTCGCAGTCAAGTTTTTGGCATCGTTGCTGGAATTTAAATCTTCTAGTAGCGTCATCAAATTCTTGTAATTGTTGATTTACAAAAAAAAGGTCGGTCATCGATTCATAACTAATAGTGAGAAAGATTAATAGAGAATTTGAAACTAGGGATGAGATATGAAAAGTATCTCGGAAAGGTGAAGACGGAGATTGGTTGGTTCACCAGCTTCAGAATTGAGCATGTCTGAAGAGAAGGAAGCCAGCTCACCAACCTTATGTTCTGAAGCTTTCATTTAAAAGAAGGACAACCTCAAAGACTCTGTGAAACCTCAATCGAAGAACCACTTGCAATGGAGATTTGTCAAGAGAAGACAAAAAGCTAAATTGACCCATACATCCACTACCTAAGCATGGGGGAGATTTATAAAGAAGTAACCAATCACAATAGATTCAAAGGTAGAGCTGCACAGGACCTACTGAGTGAAGGAAAACTCCTCAGAAAGTCAGCCACGTCCTTGTACCTAAAGTGTATAAGGGAAGACAATGTTGAAAACGTACTCTGGGAGGGTCATGGCAGGGTGTGTGGAAGTCATTCAAGAGGAAAGACACTAGCTCACCTAATCTAACAACAAGGCTACTATGGCCAAACTTGTTTAATGATGCCGAGGAATACTCGCGGAGATGCACAAACTGTCAGAAATACAGACCATTGCGCCACCAGCCAACCCAAAAACTTCACTTGATCATCAGCCCTAGGTCGTTCGCCATAGTGGGCTTTGACAACCTTGGACCTTTTCCCCAATCGAGAGGTCAGTGGAGGTTCTTACCCGTGGCCATCAATTATTTCTCCAAATGGATAGAAGTAAAGCCTCTGGCACACATAATAGTGGAGGTAGTCCGAAACTTCATTTGGAATGAACTGATTTGCCGATGTGAGCTACCTCTCATAATCATTACGGATAATGGGCCCCAATTTGCTGACAAGGGGGTTGAAGATTTCTACAAGAGTCAAAGGATCAATCTCAAGCTTGCCTTTGTACATCAACCTCAAACTAACAAACAAGTAGAGGCTTCAAACAAAGTCATTCTAAATCTACAGAGAAAATGGTATAAGGAGCAAAAGGAAAGTGGGCAGGCCTATCCTTTCATACTCTGGGTGATTCAAACAACCCCATCCTTGTCCACTAGCAAACCCCTTTTATGTTGTCCCACGGAATGGAAGTCATGCTACTGATCGAATACAACAGTCACAACCAAAGAGTAATCTTTGCCTCGGCGTTCAATGAAGATACCTAGAAGAATAGTGCGAGGCGAAAGATGAAGATGTCAAACTCGCCCTGGACCTTGTAGAGGAGAATCGAGCCAACACAATCCTTCAGCAAAAAAGAAATCAAGCAAAGGACAACCAAATATTTCAAAAAATATGTTTGTGAAGAAGAATTCATCCTCGGGGATCTGGTACTGAAAAAAGCCGACCCCACCGCTTGGGGGCAAGCAATCGAGAAGATGGATCAAACTTGGAATGACCCTTACATCATTCATCAGAGAGTTGGGCCCGGAGCATACAAACTGAAGATGTTTGCAGGAAGCGATGTCCCTCAAACTTGGAGTGGTGACGATCTAAAGATTTTGTTTTTCCCTAATGCTTGGATTGAGATATTGGAATAACGAGAAATGACCCTCGATCAACATCTTATGATCCTTGAGGCTCTCATGTAGAGTTTTCACCTTCTTTACCTTGCATTCCACCATGATAGTGCCAATCCCCCAACCGCTCACACACGAACGCACAAGGAATTTCGTTTTCCATTCTTTTATCTTCATCTCAAGACCAACCAAATGGATCTTGGAACCAGTAGCAAACTGAACGTAACCGTTCCCACGTGGGCATTTCCTGCCAATAATTGAGCGTTTATGCCTTCTTCTCTCCATATACGAAATCCTCATCTCGTCTTGCAAACCACACCACATCCTCTCCTTTCTCGGCTAAACCCGAAATTATGCTCCTTCCCCTTCCTGTGTTCAGCTCTTCTTCTCTCTTATTCCTTCTCTTCTTTCCTGGTATTTTCCTTTCACTCTTATAATTGTAATTATTTATTTATTTTATGTTATTTGTAATATGTTGAAATGCTCCCCATATTTTTCCTGAAATTATTTGCACTATGACAAAATGCTGCTTGTAATTTTTCTTAAATTATATGGTCATATGTTGAAATGTTGATTGCAATACTTGTAAGTTTCTAAGAACATATATCAAAGTGGTGTTCATAGTTATCTTAAATTATTTTCAATAGGTCCATATCCTGCCCTAATTTTTTGTCCTAAATCATCAATTAAATTTGGTTGAAATAAATTTAATTATGTTAAAAAAATGTTACATAATTAATTATTTATGTAATAAATTTAAATATAGTCGTATGTTGCTCCTAAATTTACATTTATATTAATATTTAAATGATTAACCATAATAACTTAAACATTGTATTGAACTTATATAGTTTGGAAACCCGACTACCCGAAGGAGGTTGAAATAGTCTTTCGATTTTCTAGTTTAACAACAACTAGTACAAATCTTCTATAAATTTTAACAATTTTAAATTAGTAATTTTCTTAAATTTATAAATTATTTTCGCTATGTTGAAATGCTGCCTTGAACTATCTATGATGTGTTGAAATACTATCTAAACTATTATAAATTATTTGTGCCATGTCGAAATATTGTTCGTATCGTCAGGATATTGTCTTGCACATTTTTGTTAGTAAGGAGTGAATCATTTAATTTTATCTTAAATTTGTTTAAATTTAAAGGCACTATAATTATATTTTTCATGAGAACACAATAGAATAATCCTTCAGCATATATGTATATAAAAAGTAGTGTAATTAAAGCTATAAAAACTTCATTAAAAGGTTTAAACTGCTTAAGGAGAGCTTAAGATGAAAGTAATCTTTGTACCCCGCTCCTCACATGAAAGTTCTTGTTGCCACGAATGCATTTTTTTCATTGCATATAATAGAACAATTAACACTTTTTTATTACATTCAACTTTATGTTTTACATTGCATACAAGTTTATAAACATACTAGTATAACTGTATGTATTATACTCTAATGCTCGTAATTATTTTAAATTATTTACAATATTATGAAATGTTGTCATTAATTTTTTGTAAAAAAATATTATTTCATTATAGTTGAAATAATTTTAATTATGCTAATTTTATCTTAAATTTGTATGAATTCAAAAACAATTTAATGATATTTATTTTTATCATGCATGACTTCTTATTATGAGAACATAATATATGTATGTAAATAATCCTTAGAATATATATATATATATATATAATATAATGTAGTTGAAGTTATAAAGAATATTGTCAAAAAGGCCTAAACTGTCGACTTAATGTGTATTTGTACCACCATTCTCACCTGAAAGTTATAGCTACAAATGCATCTTATTCATTGCCATGTTATAAAGAATATTGTCAAAAAGGCCTAAACTGTCTGAGGAGAACTTGGGACTTACTATGTATTTGTACCACCATTCTCAACGGAAAGTTATAGCTACAAATGCATCTTTTTGATTCAATACACCAGAACAATTAGCACTTATAACACACATGATTCTAATTTTCTCGCTAATTTTTATCTCATAGGTATAAATAAAATCAACTACATCATCAGAATGAATTTTAAAATATGAGTGCAGACATGTCATGATTTTTAATATATTTTGACGCCAAACTACGAGTCACAGAAGACTTTACTCCCATTTATGTTGTTGGGCATAATCTCGTGAAAAGTATCACAATTGAGAATAATAAATGAATTGAAGAGAACAATACATCAAATGCATCATGATAGTTTAAAATATACCATCAATATAATTTGTCAAGTTTTATCATGTGTTCTGAAAGAATGATTGATAATTAATAAAGTAGAATATATTAAAACTAATTCACATAAAAAGTCTTATAATTTAGTGTGTGCAATATAATCATGTATCTCGTCTATGTCATTGGCTTTACACGAATTAAAAAGCTAACAATTGGGAGGTGTATGATAAATATCTATAATTGGGTCATCAAATACATGTACCTGTCCAATTATATCAACTTGACACTGAAATTGCACTTCAAAGTTCATGTCATTACGTCGGTTCAGTTTTGAAACAACTAGATTAAAACCTAAAAATAATTGTCGCTCCAATGGAGTCCAAATTAACATCCGTGTGATATATATCAAAGCATGTGATGCACGTAGAAACACTAGAAAATCTATTTTTGACAGTTTTTAGTCGTATTGCACTTTATTTCAGTTCATGAAAACAATATACAGTGCAATTTTAGGA
>NW_018164595.1:9114-11612 GCF_001263595.1 Phalaenopsis equestris | reverse complement strand
AATGCCCACGATTTATCTATGCACTACAAATTGCAAGAATTGATTGTGTCAGGTTAAATTAGACCACCATTTAATAACTGCAATGATCAAACGGTGGTATCCTTTTACCAATATATTTCATTTGTCTGTCATTAACATAAATTTACAGTCAAATTTCTAGATTAATATAATAAATATATTTTTCTTACTTATATATTGCATATATATGTCATGTGAGATGACTATAACTTCACAAGATGCTCAAATATTTGTTGGTGTTAGAGCAGATGAAAATGCCCTTTTGGGGTCAAATGTTGTTGGCCTTGGGCTGCGCTAGCCGAGTTGGTCATCATAGTGTGATGACCTGTTGGGTGACCATCCCAAGGAAGAAGTTATCTTCTACTATCCTGCATACCACAACATTGCGTCAAAATTCTATGAGAGACGATCCTAGCCACATACTATCATTCTATTTTGTTGGCACAATTGAAAATTTTATAAGGAGACTGACATAAATTTACGTCCACATGAATTTTTAAGACATGTTAGGTCTTACATTTTATTCATAGTAGTTCCCTAAAGTCAGATAGCTCTGAACTGCACCTTCGTTGATAATATTTAACACTAATGAAGGATTTGACGAAATTTGAAAAAAATAATCTTTTGGAGGCATAGTGCTGGCATATCTATATAGAGAATTAAATTTATCAATTAAGCTTACCGTGTCACAATTGGTTGATGTTTGCACTTGCTTCAAATGTGGCGTTGGGAGCACTTGCATGTTGGTAAACCCACTTTTTCTGTTCCGGCTCTTCATGAATTATCAGACAAATCACTCAAATTCATAAATAAAACCAATTTCTTCATTTACATTTCCACAATTTTTTAATGAGATTGAACTTATTTAAATAACTTGTAGATGGAATGAAGAGTTGGTAAGTGATGTGTCGGTTCTAATCAAAATATATAGAAAGAATAATTGTATGAATTTGCATTATTTTATAGTAACCACAATTCTTTTATTATAATACATAGTAATAATTTGTAATTATCAATTATACAATTAGATTACTTCATTCGCAGCAATGACATCATTGAAAAGTTTGGAAGGGATTGTTGTGCAAGTGATATTTCCATCAAACAAAGTAATGATGAGATTCTGAAACTATCACGTGTAGTGGAAGAATCAATATATATTGATTATACAGTATTTGATCGACCAAATGAACATGATTTTAAAGCAGGGTCGTCTCATAGATCAGATGTCAGACCATAGAGCCCCTATAGATCAACTTCTGATGCTCCACGTCGGTCGTCTTCTACAACTGCGGACAATCAATATGATATTCTTATATACTAAGTTTACAACAAAGGCCGTTAAGAGTGGAATGACATGAGCCCGGTGTATAGTTAAATAAAATGAATTAACTAACAAAATATTTCAATCGCAGCTTGTGGCATTAAATAATTTTTTTTTCATTGAGATTTGATGGTGAATAAAATTTAGGTATACCAAAATTCTTGCTTACATCAGAAATAGGCATAGACATGAGAATGTTCTGAAAATACAAATCTAAATCTCCAACAATAATTGTCCATTGCAAGTTATAGGATGGACACTCATATGTTGATGGTATTGCATAGCTAAAGAGTCCTGCATAGACTGGGGGTTCTGCATAACTGGGGGGTCCCGCAAATATTGATTCAACAAGATAAGCAAATGACTTTAGATATTGTTGTTCGTGCACTCTTGAAACAAAGATGTTGTGCTAACTGAAGATCTCCTTAAAGCATCTATTGTTGATCGTCTAGCTGCAATAGAATACGACTGACATAAAGCATCATAAATTAATCTACAGGAGTCATGCAGTCTGACATCAATTTTATAAGACAGCCCCACTTCAAAATCATGTCGACTTGGCCGACCAAATGTAGCATAATAAATATATTTTTATTCTTCCACTTTGCATGATAGCTCCAGAATCTCATCATAACAATGTTTCATGAAACTAATGCATGTGTCATAATCCTCTCCAAACTTTTCAATGATATCCTTATTACGAGTGAAATAATCTATCTGTATAATTGATAATGTTAAATTGTTATTATGTATCATAACAAAAGAAATTAGTAGTTGTTATAAAATAATACAAATCCATACATTTATTCTCTATCTTGGTGATCGTGGGTAATATGTATCAAGTGGCTGAGTAGGAGGCTTCATTAAATAGATCGATGCCCAAAATTGATCATTGTACCATAACGCGATTTAGAATGTCCTGCTCGACACACTTCCAACTTATTAGTAGAACAGAATACTCCAAATATCTATCTTCCCAAAATATGTCATGTAATTATACTATATTTACTTCTAAATATTGTGCCCAAATAATCTGCATATCAAATTATAAGTTTAAACATTTTTAATATAAAAATAAGGTAAAAATGTGGGCTTAAATAGAACATGATTAATATATGTGACTCTCTCTAAGTCTATCAAAATATATATATATATATAT
>NW_018164595.1:3567-9104 GCF_001263595.1 Phalaenopsis equestris | reverse complement strand
TATATATATATATATATATATATATATATTAAAAATTCAAAACAAACACTGCATGTACCCACTCTTTATTCTATCTACAACTTATTTTAACATATAAGTTGATCACATTAAAAAATTTGTGTGAAAATTAAAATAGAGAAATTAATTTTGTACATGAATCCGATCGTTTTGTCCGATTACTCACAAGGAGCCGAAACATGGAAAGTGAGTCTACCAACATATAAGTGATCACAACACGACGTTTGGAACATATGCAAACATCCAACAATTCTGGTACGATTGGTTGATGATTTAATTCCCTATATAAATCTGCCAACACTGCACCTCTAAAGAATATTATCCAAATTCCTCCAAATCCTCTATTATTTTTAAAAATTCAAAGCGAACATGTTATCCACGCGTATCTGAAATTAGAAAACAACTTAATATGAAAAAAATGAAAGCTTTAATATACCTTAAAAATTCACATAGACGAAAATCAATGTAAGACTCCATATATAATTACTAATGGAACCAACGAAGCAGAATGATAGTCTGTGACAAAATTGTCTCATTTAGCATTTTGATGTAATATTGTGGTCTATAGGATGGTGGTAGATAACATTGTCCCTAGGATGGTCGCCCAATGTATCATCGCAACATGCTGAAAACTCGACCAGAGCAACCCAGAGCCAACAACATTTGGCCTCACTAGAGCATTTCCATCTGCCCTAACGCCAACAATTATTTGAACATCCTATAAAATTATAGTCATCTGACCGACAGATATATACAATATAAAACTAAGAAAAATATAATTATTATAATAATATATAATAATGACTGTAAATTTATGCAAATGAACGGTATTGATCAGTGGACCCACCACTATCATTTAAATGGTGATTTACTTTGAGGTTGTTCAAGTGTCTATCACCATCAATTCTTGTAATTTGTAGTTCATATATAAATCTTAAGCAACGAACTTGTCATTCTCTCATCACTAGTTTGTGACTAACAACTTCAAAAACTGAGCAATATATAAATTCACTTAAATTAGATGTGATTTTACATGAAATTTTAAATACAAATAAGTTTTTTTGTATTACATTAATAAAGTCTACTGCAAAATATGCAATGTGATTTAACTAAGTATGCAATGTTATGAATGAAGTTTTTTAGTGATGTACTTCTAGCAGATTGAACATTTTGTTTAGCACAACGATAGTGGCTACCTGAATCTGCTACCTCGATCATCATTACAAAAATAATTGGCTAAATAAAATAAATAATAACTTAAGATGAATTTTAATTGCAAAATATTATTGTAGTGTTGTGCTTAGATTATAATAGCAAGTTATTTGATTATATCCTGTATTTTAACAAAAACTATACTCTTACGCTTGTGATTCGTCTCGTACAATGTGTTTTTAATTCTACTTGTCATTGGACATCTTTTAAATAGAGGGGGATGTGATGTTCTAAATGGAGAGGGACGTGATGATATCATGTTGATTCTACAGTGGTCAAAATTTTTTTCTAATATAATATAAAATAATGATTCATATGTCCAACGATAGAACTCTAATATGACATTTTGAAATGAAAATAGTGTTGTGGAAACATCTACCCCTTAAAGTCGCGATTGAAGGCACACATGGTATGAGATATATTTGTGGGGGTGTCTATTCGAGTCAACAGATCGGGTTCAAGTCCTACTTGAAAATGACCTGACTAGAATATGATCAACCCGAATCTTCGTGCATATTCGGGTTATTTTTAAGTTTTCAGGTTCAGTCCGAATGCGACCTGAATAATAAATGAGTCAAATTTTCAGGCCTGAACTTAACTCAAAAAATATTAAGGTCAACCCTAACCAAATATTTTATGGGTGGAGTGTTAATTGTGTTGGATCAATTTTTGACACCCAATATATTTGTGGCTTACTGCATGTGCACGAGCAATTCTCGGGAGAAAATATGCCAATACAAAATGTTGTACAAGCCATATTAAAAACTTGCACTCATATTTATTAACCCAATTGTAGAAACTAGTGAGCTTTGCGCGCAATTCTTAGTATAGTTAACCTTGTCCGTGAAACAAAGTTTGAACTGACCGTTTCAATATATTGTAGCACATTACTTGATTATTTCAAAAATAAAACAACTAAAATATAATATATAGCACATAAGAGACTTTGAATTGGGAGACATCGAACACATTTGAAGATCTCTTTAAAATATTTTGATGCATTTGATGGCATTGTACCAAATTGAGAGCCACCATCATATATTAAAGACCACTTTGTCAAATCTCTTCCGCTTAACCAATCATATAACTCTATTGTATATGTTTTATATAGTTAACGTGTCTATTAAAAGTCTTGAGTTCATCAATATTTCTAGCCCAGCACATTTTATCATATATACTATTGCAATCCCCTACTACAAAATAAATTACTCTTTTTTTTTTTTTTTTAATTCTCTTAAATGATGCTAGTGTCAATGTGCAGCCATATCTCTCTATAACTTCTTATTCATATTAAGAACATGTCGATACAATCTCCATCAATAAAAACTAGGATCAAATGACCATAAGAAATTATATAAATGCATATTATTTTTAGCTTCTATTTTGTATAATGTTTAGTAATTGGATTATATATTGCATCCATCAACCCAAAATAAAAACTAATACAACTCAAAACAGCCAAAAATAATTTAAAACTTTTCTACTTCTATGACATGCTTCGATATAAATCAAACAAATGTTAAATTCAAATTTTACGTGCGCAACAATTTCTTTATGTTCTGTCTAATTACCTCAAAACAAAACATGAACCTTAAAGTAGAATCGCATTGTCCAGTTGACATAATTGTATTGGTACATGTTATGAGCAAATTACAAACATTTTCTATGCACCTCTAATCGTAGGCTTTTAAATGCATGTAAACATTAATGACTTGACCAAGACTCTTGATTATATTGCACACTGTGCATCAACTGTGCTGCTTGAGGTGGTTGTCCGCCTATGTAAATACGTATAATTATTAAAATTTTATTTAAGCATGAATATAAACGGGAGAACATTAAGACTAGTTAAATTTATAACATAATTAATTACTTATGTAATACTTTTTTAACATAATTAAAATTATTTTACCTAAATTTAATTGATAATTTATGACAAAAATTTGGGGATAGATGTTAGACATACTGAAAATAATTTAAGATAACATTGGGCAATAATCTAGAATCTAATCAAAACCAAATAATTCTTCAACAAAATAGAACCAATCAAATGAATTTTAATTCAGTTTGCCGATTTGATTCTATATAACGGAAATTGTAAATTTTTTATATATTAAAAATAAGAGTGCAAATACATATACAATGACATAATTACAACAGATCATATTCAATTGATTAAATTAATATGTTTACACATAAATAACGTACAAAAACAAAACTAATGATTTTTAGTCGGTGCATTTTTTTTTTAAAAAAAAACCCCAAATTATAAACTGTAATCAACAACAACAACAAAGCCTTAATCCCACTAAGTGGAGTCAGCTACATGAATCATTGTCCTCCATAGTGTCCTATTTAGGATGTGTTTAGGGCAGCTTGTGTGTTTCGAGATAAGAAACGAAGCCCGCAAACGGGTTGTAGGGTTCGATCTGCAGCCAGCATTTAATATTAAAAACCCAAACGCGGTTTTGAGTAAGTTGACAAAACGCACGAATCAAACGATACGGCGGCGTTTTGAAAACGCCGCCCACACTTATAAGCTGCCTCAAACGAGCCCTCAGTGTCATATTTTTACTTAGTCTAATAATTTAAGATCATTTTTTATACAATAAGCCCAAATCTTTCTAGGTTTACCGCTGCCTTTCTTAACATAAGTCAAATCTAAAACATCTACTCTTATAATCGAATTATCAGATGGTCAACGCTTAATGTAACAAAATTATCTAAGACGACATTCTCTAATTTTATCTATCACATGAGCTACACCAGCCTTATCACATATATATGCATTTAGCATTTTATCTCTAAGTGTAAATCCACTCACTCACCTAATCATTCTCATCTTGGTAACACTTAACTTAGCATTATGCTTCTCTGTTAAAGGCCAACATTCAACGCCATAGAGCATTGCAGGTCTCACCGGCATCTTATAAAATTTTCCTTTCAGTCTAAACGGTACTTTTCTATCACACAAGACCCAAAGCATTCCTCCACTTAAACCAACCAACTTGAATTCTACTTTTAACATCCATATCTATATCATCGTCACTTTGAACAATAGACTCGAGATATCTAAATCATTTACACCTTTTAATAATTTGATCATCCAAAGTTACACTTCTGTCGCTAGAGCTACTACTACTAAAATTACATTCCATGTACTCAATTTTAGTTTTACTCAAATGAAGGCCTTTAGACTCCAATGTAGACCTTCATAATTCAATTTTTTTCTGTTTTTGTTCTCATCTTATCCACAAGAAGAAGATCATCAGCAAAAAACATACACCAAGGTGTAAACATCCAGTAAGACCATCCATAACTAAAGCAAAAAGATATAAGCTTAAAGTCGATCCCTGATAAAATAGGAAAATATTTGTTCAATCCTCCTTCAATTCGAACACAAGTAACAACTCTAATATACATATCTTTAATGACTTGATTATAAGTCATATCAACACCTTTCTTCTCAAAAACTCTCCAAAGAATTTCTAATGGAGGAGCCTTATCGCAAGCTTTCTCTAAATCAATAAAAATCAAAAGTAGATTCTCCTTATTATCTCTGAACTTCTCCATCAAACTTCTCAATAAATGTATATTTTCCATAATAGACCGGCCAAGCATAAATCCAAATTGATTGTGAGAAATCTTTATAATGTCTTAACCTATGTTCAATTATCCTCTCATAATTTTAAAATATGACACATCAACTTAATCGTAAGCTTTCTCTAAATCAATAAAAATCAAAAGTAGATTCTCCTTATTATCTCTGCACTTCTCCATCAAACTTCTCAATAAATGTATATTTTCCATAATAGACTTGCCAAGCATAAATCCAAAGTGATTATGAGAAATCTTTATAATACGTCTTAATCTTATGTATAATTATCTCACCAATAATTTTGAAGTATGACACATCAACTTAATTCCCTAATTCCTTTATGATTTGTACACTCTAATGCATCCCCTTTATTCTTAAAATGAGGACCAAAATACACAATTAGGGGGATATTACAATTCATATTAGAGAAAGAAATTAAAAAAAATGACAATCATAGAGATGAAACAAGAGAGAAGAAAAGCAGAAAACAAGAAGAGGGAGGAGAAGATTTTCAAGTTTAATTAAGAGAGGATGAGTTGCGCTTTACATGCCGTGGATTTCTTAGGAGGGGAGAGGTATAAACACCGCCCACTTGAGGAGTTCATGCCATTGTTTTTTTTTTAACTCTCCCATGATTTGCCTATAAACATGCTCCTTCAAAAAATTTTGTTAATTTGTGTTCGGCTCAAAATACTACTTATACATACAT
>NW_018164595.1:0-3557 GCF_001263595.1 Phalaenopsis equestris | reverse complement strand
AAATAATATTTTAATATAAACAATAATTTTAAATATTGCCCCAATAATTCACATCATATAGCTACGTGATTATGGTTGTTTGTGGACAGCTAGTGTTAGGCTCGCTGAGCAAACGAGCTGAACATAAACACACTTTTTGAGCTCGAAGTATAAACGAGCCAAACGTCTCATTTACACCCCTACAGCTACTCCCACATCGTTGGAAGAAGGCAAATCATAAAACTAACACTAAAAACATATTAATTCGTCACAAAAGATATTAGAGGGAAAAGAGAAGCTTAAAAGGAAGCAACAAATAAAATAAAAAGAGAAAAGCTTCATAGGTGTAGCAATTTGTTCGAGGCCATCCTCAAAAGTGAAACGCTTGGGAGGCACGGAGAACTGCTATAATAATTTATTATTATCGCCAACCTTCGAAACAAAGATCACAACCTCCCTGAGGTGTCTTTATTCTGCAAATTGGCCTTTTTAACTATACTATTAGGTTTCTGTCTCTCAATCTTGTTTAACGGTTTACAAGGCTTGTACTTAAAAAGAATGAAATAGCAAGGATATGCCAAAAAAATAAACAAAACAATTGTAACTAACATAATAATTCAACTACAACACATAAATTTGCCAGAACTATTTTGGAGCAAATTACTTTCAATCGTATGCAAATCAACATACACAAAGATGAATAAAGAAATTACTTTCAATTGTCACTAACATATGCATTGAGCAAGAAAAGTTCTTAGCTTCTGCGTTCAATTTCATATAAAAAAGAGTTAAAGAAAATTCAACGCTAAACGATAGAAAAACTCCAGTGGTAAGTTAAAGAAATTAAAAACAATAGTCAAGCCCAATCAAAGAAAATTTCACAAAACAAACGTTTGCAGATCCCAATAGTTAGGATGACACTGATGATAATGCAAACAGCACAAGGTAACAACGTGCGTGCACAGATATGTAGCAATTTGTTCGAGGCCAACCTCAAAAGTGAATTTTTTGAGAGGCACGGAGAACTGCAATAAGAAATTTCTATCGCCAACCTTCGAAATAAAGATCACAATCTCATTAAGGTGTCTTCATTCTGCAAATTGGCTTTTTCCAACTCTAACACTAGACTTCTCTCTATCAATATTTTAAGCAGAGGATGCAAATTTTTTCAAACCTACAATCTGTGAATCTGATCTCTCTTCCAGTTCATGTGTTTAGATATTGAAATACAACAGAAAAACAAAAAAAAAATGTTTAAATCGGCAAATGAGGAAAAGAAAAAAAGAGAAACATGTGAGAGAGAAAAAAGAAACGACAGAAAAAGGATCAAGAAAGTAGAAAAAAAACATAAGATAATCAATTTTACATTTCTATTTGTTAGAAACCTATCAGGGTAAACCGTAACCCTACTTTTAAAACAGAGGAAATAACGCGAAAACCCAATAAGCATCACATGAGATTCCAAAGGATCGGAAACCTTGGACGGATTCAGCGAGCGGATCGCTAGGAAAAGCAAAAAATTGAAGAGATCTGGAAGAGAAACAGAAGTGTAACTATGCCGACGGTTAAAGAAGATAAACCTCCTCGTCGGTACGGTTGCTCCAGTCCCACATTGCAATCTCTGTGGCCAGCGAGCTTCCACTCAGGTTGCATCCACTCGGCCAACCACATCGTAGAGCTCTAGCCGCCACAGGTGACCTAGACGGCCCATCGCAAGAAACCCTAACCGCTTTATAACAAGACGGAACATCTCGATGTGGAACCCACGCACTTTTTTTTTTTCCTGCACTGTTTAGAAAATTGAATCAAACGGAAAATTATTATTATTTAAAAAATTATTATTTTCGGTCCACTGAATCACCTCCATATGGAGCTAATAAAAAAAATAATTTATTTTTTATGATCCGATCTGGTAGTACAAAAAAAAAGTTATTTCTGAATCATTCATGTGATATTGTGGTGGTATTGATGTGTTATTGTGTTATTATAACACAAGGAATATTCACAGAACAAAATAATAAATGAATACCACCACAATAACATATGAATGACACGAAATAACACATGAGGAATATTTTCTTGTGCTAAAATAATTGTTTTAATTTTTTCTGTCACATCCACGTGGCATGATTTTATTAGATTTCGGATGTAATATTAGGGCTCAATTTGATCATTTGACATTAGTGGTATACATATAATTTTGTACATTTTTAAATTTACAATTACAAATTGAATGTGTGCCCAAAAGCTTTTCAATTTTTAAGTGCTACTAGTTTGTTTTTTTTAATATTTGATATTATTTTATCAATATTTTATAATTTAGATCATATTTAGTTGATATTTATATTTATTACATTAAGGTTCAAACCTTAAACCGATGAATCATGAACTCTTCATTCTCCTAAGTTGATGTCCGATCTGATTTTCAAAATCTTGTTCTATATAAAGAACATCTTGAAAATTTTTATTTTATTTTCACTAGTGTCATACACATTCAATTATCACCAATTTATCTTTTGTGTTTTTCTTGTTGAATTAATTAATGATAAATTTGTAATTTCTTAAAATATTTTGTCTTCTTAAATATTTATTTTATTAGAATGTATGATAGATTATGTATTTAAATAGATTTACATACATTATGGACTTATAAAGATCTAACTCGCGCGTGTGTTATACTATATTATTTTTTATTTCTCCTCGTGTTACCTTTTATTCCTTGCAAATCTTCTCCACCTGATCATCTCCTTCGTACTCTTGACTATAATTATTTGGTCATTGCCCAAGTGATCTCTCCCCGCCTTACCTCTACCTCGTCTATAATTGGCCAAACTATCACTTTGATTCCTCCATCATTTAAATCTTCATCTTGTCTTAGAAAAATTTGCTCACATCCTTTATCTCTCATTGCTTAAACTTACCTTTTCTTATATCTTATCTGCTTGTAAATTAGATACGTGTCTGCATTAATCTCGAGAAAATCCAATAAGAAGTACAAAAGAATACAACTAAGGAGAGCCCACGGACCAAGAAATAGGGCCCATTAAAGGCCCACGGATGGAAGACCGAAGTTCCATCAATGGAAGACTGAGGGTCAGTATCAGAAGGATAAGCATTCATTAGCCGAATATCGAAAGACCTGCCTGACTAGGTGCAGCCCCCTAAGTCGGGATTGAAGGATGTTCGAGTGAAGGATGTCCAAACCAAAGACTAGAGTTTATCGAGTCGAGTGGAGGCATCAACCTGCCTCTCATAATAACCCAACTCAAGCGAAGAATTTATCATCATCAGCTATCTTACAGATGCCCCTGAGACTTCTCTTTCAGGGATAAGAACTACCCATCACATAACTACACAAAACATCCCTGAAGGATCACCTCATTGAGAAGTAAGTTATTTGTTGGATTACGGTGATTCATCATTTACCCGATAGCATAACTTTACTCTGTCGACAGGAGTTCCTTATACAGATATCAATATTAACAAACTAGCATATTTGCTGGATTTAAGACCATCAAGGGTCAACTGGCAATCCCAATTCAACATAGTCAAACGAAGTCTTATAAAACACAACTGAC
>NW_018164594.1:2162280-2162697 GCF_001263595.1 Phalaenopsis equestris | reverse complement strand
AAAAAATGCAAAAAGGAGCGAATTTGGAGCGAAAACGGCTAAAATGTGCAGAATTGAACTAGGGTGCCGACGGCGCCATCGACCCCCCGGACAGCGAGATTTTTCCAAGACTCCAGAATTAATTCATTAAGAAGAACTGCCGACGGTGCCCTCGAGGCCACCGACGGCGCCCTCGAGGCTGCCGACGGCGTGCTCGTATGCCCAATCAGACTTTGGATAAGGCCAAATTTTGAAAGGATGCTTAGGCAACTCTTGGGAAAACTCATCCACAACTTTAAAAGAATGTTTTAGCCTAAAATTGAAGAGCGAGGAAGTCTGAGAGAGAGTTCCTGAAAGTTAGAAAGGTTCCAATAATGTGTAAAAATTGTGAGGAATTCTTCAAGAGATTGTAAGAGTGGAGGGAAAGTGAGAGATTTC
>NW_018164594.1:2158520-2162053 GCF_001263595.1 Phalaenopsis equestris | reverse complement strand
CGCGACCCCGATCTTAATTTACTATCAATTTGGCCAATTGATTTGTTAAAATATGTTGAGTTTTACAACTAAAGTGAGGATTACATCCAAGATGCGGGGAGGTCAAAGCCCTTGGAAGTTGGGTGCAAATAAATAGGGAAATGATATTATCGGGTGTAGAATTAGAGATTTTAAAGTAACAGACTAAAATTCTCAATTCGGTCCTATAGTTTGGGTGCTGATGTGTAGATATTAGCCCTCAAGCAAGGGGAACATGGGAGCTCCGAAGTGAGAGCCGGTATCCTCCCAACCTAGCCACAAATTCAGTAAACAAGCGTAGCATTAGTCGATGTTCTTTATGCTTGGACCAAAGGGTAAAAGAATAGTTATGCTCCTATTTAACACAATATAACTTAAACTAATTCATTTTATCCATTCACTAAAATTTCTTGACAAGGAGAAGGATGCTTTCTTATATATTGAATATCACATTTGAACCTTCATTAGTATAATTAGTCATTAAATAGTTATTAAAATTACATATTTATTTCAATTGCCCATTACTGATAGATAAGCAAATTGAACTTCGTTGTTGTGATTAAAGTATTGCTTTTTCTAAAATCTTAGTTCGTAGATCTAATCCTACTCCCTGTGGGATCGATATCTAGGACTCCATTAGAGCCCTATATTACTTGAGCGATACATATACTTGTGTTGATAAGTGTGACTTTATAATTATTGAATATTTATTACGTCCATATTTATCTTATATTTTTAAGCATATATAAAGTCGCGGTCAGCTAGCGTATTTAAGACGCTTTATCTCTAGTTTGTCAGGTAGGTGTCAACCTTTTTTTGTGTTGATCAAGAAAGATGCAAAGTTTATCTGGGATGATAAATGTCAACATGCTTTTGAGAGCATTAAGTAATACCTAACGACACCTTCTGTCCTGGCAGCATCCATTTTTGGCACTCCTTTAATAGTTTATACCATAGCTTTGGATGACTCCCTTAGAGCCCAGTTAGCCCAAGTCAACGATGAGGGTAAAGAAAATGCTCTTTATTACTTAAGCCATCATTTAATTCCAGCGGAAGTGTAATATCCTTTGATTGAGAAACATTGTTTTGCTTTAATCTTTGCAGTTCAGAAACTCCATCATTACATGTTTTCTCATAAAGTTAACCTTATCTCGATGTTTAATCCATTGCAATATTTAATGACTCGACCAACGCTTTCTAGTAGGTTAGCGATATGGGCCATTGTATTATTGCAATTTGATGTAACTTTTGTTCCACTCCGAGTTGTGAAAGGACAGATTTTAGCTGACTTCCTCGCAGCACACACATTACCGGCTAGTTCCCCTCTCAATGATGATTTGCCAGATGGAGAGATAATAGATGTGGAAAATTCCAAGAATCGACGTTGGGAACTATATTCTTATAGGGCTTCTTCAGCACAAAGAAATAAAGAATTGCTGGAAAATTCCAAGAATCGACGTTGGGAACTATATTTTTATAGAGCTTCTTCAGCACAAAGAAATAATTCTAAATAATAATACCTGGTAAAGCAGGGATTGGATTGATGTTCATTACACCAAAAAAAGAGATGCTAAGGTATTCTTATCATTTGACAAAACCATGTACAAATAATGAGGCAGAGTTCGAAGCACTGATAACAGGGTTACAATTAGCAATATCAATGGGTATAATTGACATTAATATTTATGTAGATTCACAGTTGATCATTCAACAGGTTGTTAGACAATACAAAATTTTAAAGCCTAAATTGGAACAATATCATCGTTATAAAATGAAGTTATTAGAATAGATTCCAGATGTGACAATATATAGAATCCCAAGGGGAGAAAATACTCTCGCAGATGCCTAGGTAAACTTGCCAAGGAATTTGCATGTCCACAAGAAGATTCCATTAAGATCACTATTCAAGGACTTCAGGTTTTGTCCCAGATCAATGTAGATACTTTGGACAAATTGGGTAAAGAGGAAATATTAATGACAACTACCGAAACTGCAGAAGACTAGCGTCAACCTTTCATAGAATATTTACAAACAGGAAAGTTGCCAGATGATAAGTCAGTAGCATATCAGATGAAGAAGATAGCCTATCATATGCTTTAATAGATAATGTTCTTTACCAAAGATATTTTCATCAAATGTGGTTGAGGTGTTTGAATGCTACAGAAGCTCAAGAAATCATTAACGAGGTACACTCAGGACTGTGGCGTTCATCTGTCAGGTTCGAAGATGAAAATGAAAATTAAAAGGTTAGGATATTACTAGCTCGTGATGATGACCGATTGTATGAAAATTGCCAAAAGTTGTCACCATTGCCAAATACATGGAGTGGTCTTACATCACCCCCCAAATGTGCTACACCCGACAATTGCATCATGGCCATTTGAATGTTGGAGCACAGATGTGGTGGGTCTTATAGACCCTCCATCTTCAAAGGGGAGTTCATTCTAGCCACTATCGATTACTTTTCAAAGTGGGCAGAAGAAATACCATTGAGAGAAGTAAAAACACACCATGTATTACAGTTCTTCAAGAACCAAGTTGTTTACCATTTTGGAGTACCACATAGAATTATCTCAGACAATGGGTCTGCATTCAAAAGCACGAAAATCAATAATTTTGTCAGAAGACATGGAATAGATTGGCTTTATTCTACAATTTATTATCCGAGAGCTTATGGATTGGCTGAGGTTTTTAATAAGACTCTCATCCAAATTTTGAAAAAGACCTTAGACGAAAACAAAAGGAACTGGTACAAGCAGTAATTAGAAGTCTTATTGGCCTAAAGAACTACGTTCAGAACTCCAACTGAGTCTACACCTTACGCTCTTGTGTATGGGTCCGAGGCTATGTTACACTTAGAAGTTCAACTTCCTTCTCTCATAGTTGCCATTTCCGACAAAATCACTACTAAAGAGAATTTAAAATTATAATTGGAAGAATTAGAAAGTTTGGAAGGAAAATAACTGGTAGCGCAACAAAATTTTGAAGTGTATCAAGCTAGGATGATTCAAGCACATGACAAAACTGGTATGCCCCAGGACTTTTAAAGTTGGTGATTTTGTTCTTGTCCTCAGAAGACCTATTCTTGCACATCACAAGATAAGAGGGATAAGAGGTAAATTTGAACCAACCTGGGAAGGACCGTTTGTGGTCGAAAGGGTTTACTATGAAGGCGCCTACCAACTAATAAAGTTTCAAGGAGAATGACCCAAGGAGAACGACCTATGCTTCTTATTAATGGACGATATCTAAAGAAATACTATGCATCATGATGTTTCAAAAGAGCAAACTTTAGAAATAAAGTCTTGTTCTTAGAAGCACAAATGTTCTAATTGCAACTGGGTGAGAACATAAATTTGTAATAAAAAATACTTGAATAAAAAAGAAACTAATTTTTCAATATATTCTATATATATAATTTGATATATGACACTTTTTTTTTTCTTTCTCCTTTCTTCTTTCTCGTTAGTTTGATTTTTTAAAACAAACCTAATATGTTTATACAGGTCTATATA
>NW_018164594.1:2156167-2158158 GCF_001263595.1 Phalaenopsis equestris | reverse complement strand
AACCTATGCTGGGGTTGTTGGAAATTCTACTGATGTTCTACAGGATCTGGACCATTTGGTTTTCCCTCAGGATTTTCATGATACTGCTGCAGGTAAAGGAAGTTGTCCTTGCATCCACCCACTTGGATCCAAGGAGGGAGAAACTGTTGTGTTCTTCATAAACAGAGAGTTAACCTCTCTTAAAGAAGAAGTAAAGTTTACATTAATAGGGAAATTTCAGTTGGGACATCCAAAAATGGAGATGGTTAGGAATTTCTTTGAATCTCTAAAATTTATTGGTAATTGGAAGATAAGACTGATGGATGGAAGGCATCTGCTAATCCAATTAGCTGTTGAGGAAGATTATGCAAGACTTTTGGCAAAGTAATCAGTAATTATTGCTGGAGCTACTATGAAAATTGTAAAATGGACTCCTGACTTTGATCCAAGTAAAGAACCACCTGTGGTTCCTATTTGTTATAAGTTCCCTGGGCTTCCACTTCCTTTCTTCAAGTTGAATGCCTTGTTTAACATAGGGAGAGCTCTGGGTACACCTTTGAAAGTGGATGCACTTACTTATAACAAAGCCAGGCCAACACTGGCTAGAATACAAGTGGAAAGAGACATCACCCTCCCTAAATTGAAAAGAATCTGGATTGGCTCAGATACTAATGGTTTTTGGTAGAACATTGTATCTGAACAAAAACTATACTATTGCCAACACTATAGAATGTTTGGCCATAGAGTGGAAAAATGCTACAGATTATATCCACCAATCAAAAGAAAGGCTGGCAAGGATCATAAGGAAACAGGAAACACCTTACTGCAAGCCATAGAAAACTTTGCTGAAGAATCACATCTGCATAACAGGAAGGATCACACTCAAGGAACTGAGGAAATGCCTCCAACCATTAAAGTACACTCTTCATCTGAGGATCCTTTAGATAAGCCATCAGAAGGCTCCCCTACAAATAGAAACACAGGGACTTCTCCAATCAATATAGATAGAAAAGAAATCCAAGAATTTACTATAATCACTCCCTCACCTTCCCCTCATGAGGAAGGACAGACAAACATGCATGGAAAGGCACTTGAAGATCATGTTATTGCTGGTATTCAACAGGCAATAGCAGATGATTGGCAGGTACAAATAGCTAGAAGGAAAAGAAAACAAGTAAATGAAGTACAGAAACTACAGCAAGGAAGATCATGGAAGGCTATTAATTCTATTGATAGTAGCAAAGCAGCTGGTCCTGATGGTTTCACAGCTGAGTTTTACAAGAAATCTTGGGACATTATTAAACCTGAGGTGATTGCTGCTGTGGCCAGTTTTTTCCAAGGAAATAATCTCGCACAGTACTTCAATGCTTCTACTTTTGCGCTGATCCCAAAATCTGAGCTACAAACCACCTGGAATCACTTCCAACCTATTTGTCTAGCCACTGTAATTAGCAAAGTGATCAGCAAAATCATTGTCAATAGACTACAACCTCATCTTGAACACATCATTAAACCCAATCAAACAGCATTTGTGAAGGGGAGTTTTATTATTGACAACACTCTCTTGGCATAGGAACTTCTGAATTATCTGAATAAGACCTGTAGAGGTGGTAATTTGATATACAAATTAGATTTGAAAAAGGCCTATGATATTATCAGTTGGGGATTCATTATGGATGTTCTTACTGCTAGAAGTTGCAAATCAGACTTTTGCCAGCTGATTCATAGATGGCTTCACAATAATAATCATTCTATTCTCATAAATGACAAAGGCTGGGGGTCTTTCATTGCTTCCAAAGGTTTGAAGCAAGGGGACCCATTATCCCTCACTATGTTTATTATTGTAATTGACTATTTATCTAGAATGCTGGATGATTCTCTTCTAAGCCAAAACTATACATCTATCATCATAGATCCAACTTTGCCATCACCCACTTGATCTATGCTGATGATATCATTGTCTTCTCTAGAGCTCATAAAATTGTTTTAAGGAAAGAGTATCAGACTCTTCA
>NW_018164594.1:2150590-2152236 GCF_001263595.1 Phalaenopsis equestris | reverse complement strand
ATAATATGTGTATACAGGTGTGTGTGTGTATATATATATATATATATATATATAAATCATTAAAATAATTTTTTTTTTTTCATATTGTTCTTGCTTAAAAGCCTAATCTGACATATTGATCGTTTCTCTGTTTTAATGCAGGAGAGGGTCAGGAGGAAGACTGATCTTCACATTAAAGAATGACTTTGGTTTTGCCCTTGATAAGGAAAAGTTTGAAGAAGGAGCGGTGATTGAATTTGATTTCAACTTTGATCAAGTCGAGCTAGACTATGAAAGTTCAGCTTTAACAGTGGTGAACAAAGATGAATTTTGTAAGCAGAGGCTTGTGTTAAAATTCAAAAATAAGAATCAATTCGTTGCTGAGAAGAAAAGGAAATTAGAAAGAATTGACGAGGTTGAATCAAGCAATGCTACAAAAAATCAAATGAATTCAATGATAATGACCTCTAAGGGCGAGCTTGTTGGTGCTACTCCTACCGACGATCAGCCGGAAGGTAAGGCAACACTTACTCATACGCAGAAGAGGAATCAAAATCATCGTATGAATTTCAGTTTGGAGCAAACACCCTGGGGTGATCAGTTATGGAATTAATTCCTATCCCCTTCTATGTCCTTTTACTGTTGGAGAATATTCCATAAAATGATTCCTACTGATGACATTCTAAAGCTGAAGGGATTGAGGGGTCCCTCTAAATGCTGGTTATGTAAGAAAGAAGAGGAAACTCTAAATCATTTATTCTTTGAATGTGACTTTGCTCAACATGTATGGAAATAGTTCTTAAATCAGTTAACAATTGATCAGAAAGAGCTCACTTGGGATAGGCTGGTCAATTGCTGGTGGCACTGGAAGATAAGAAAGTATGCTGCTATCCCTTTCACCATTGCTTGGTTCATTTGGGAAAGAAACAAGGTCAAATTTGAAGAAGCAAATCCAAATTTGGGGATTACTTCTAGAAATTGTGTAACTTATTTGCATAAGATGATTAATTGGAAAGGGTTTCCTAACATTTCTAATTCCTATACATCCATTAAGTCTGATCTTATCAAGTCATTAGAGTCTACTGGAAAACCCCAAATCATCCTATTGTGAAGATTAACACTAATGGAAGCTTTACTAAAAATGGAGCTGGTGTGGGAGGCATCTACAGAAATCATTTGGGTAAGTGCTTGTTGTACTTTTATACCCCAGTCCTGGCCACTGATGCCACTGAAACTGAACTCATTGCTGTGTATTAGGTAATCAAACTTGCCACTAAGGCTCATTGGAATAGAATTTGGTTGGAAGTAGATTCTGCTGTGATTATTCCCCTTTTAAATCAGGAAGAGGAGACTCCCTGACACTACTCATATTAGATAAGCAAAATCAGAGATCTCACTAGCAAGATATAAATTCGGTTCACTTTCATTTATAGGAAAGGCAACCAGCTTGCAAACTGGTTGGCCCAACTTGGATCACACTCTAATGAGACTGAAGTTGCTGTCAATCCTCCACCTGCTCTCTTTTATCTGCTGCAAGGAGATATTCTAAATGTCCCTCACATCAGAATGGTCTACAAAGATAAATGATTAATGTGAGGGCAGATGCAATCTCACACTTATTTTCTTCTGTTGAGTCATTGTAGTTTTTCTTTTTGAGGGTGACACCT
>NW_018164594.1:2131728-2150481 GCF_001263595.1 Phalaenopsis equestris | reverse complement strand
GTGTGTGTGTGTGTGTGTGTGTGTGTGTGTGTGTGTGTGTGTGTGTGTGTGTGTGTGTGTGTGTGTACGTAAATGTAAATTAAATATGTACATAAGAAATATATTTTTTGTAAAATATATGTACATAAATACATATGTAAATAATTAAAGAATTAATATTATTCTTGCCAGAGCCCGGTCTGACATACTGATTGTTTTCCTGTTTTAATGCAAGAGAATGTCAAGAGAAAGATTGATCATCACATTCAAGGATGACATTGGTTTTGCCCTTGATAAGGCAAAGTTTGAAGAAGGAGCTGTGATTGAATTTGATTTCAACTTCGATCAAATTATTTTATACTATGAAAGTTCAGCTTTAACTGGGGTGAACAAAGATGAATTTTATGAGCAAAGGCCTGTGCTAAAATTCAAAAATAAGAATCAATTCGTTGCTAAGAAGGAAAAAAAAATAGAAAGAATTGAAGAGGCTGAATCAAGCAATGCTACAATTAATCGGATGAAATCAATGATAATGACCTCTAAGGGCGATCTTGTTGGTGCTACTCCTATAGACGATCATCCGGAAGGTAAGGCAACACTTACTCGTACGCAGAAGATGAATCAAAATCATCGTATCAATTGAAAGAATAAGGGGAGGACAAAGATATTCTTGCTCAGATGACGATCAAATTAAAAGGGAAAGCCCCAAATCAGCCAGTTGAAATGCCACCTCAACCCATGAAAGCTGAAGATGGGGTGATTTTCAAAGAAGAAGAGATTGAGGAAAGAATCATGGAAGTTGAACTTTATATTCCCCAATTTTTGAACAAGACGTGTCCTTTGTAGATCATTCCAGAGCATGAAATGGAGAAATATGAAAAGGTGAGAAAACAAAATTTTGAACACTTTCAAAGGCTTCAGAGCAAGTATGTTAATATACTTGAAGGGTTGGAACTACACACCAACGTGTTCACCAGCAGTGAACAAAATGACATTGTAGAACGTGTCTTTTTGGAGCAAGAAACGGGTCATTTCGGTCGGCTAAGAAGAGGAACATATTCCGAGCTGAGAAAATGGAAACAGGGTAAAGGAAGAGTTACAATCCAATACAACTGCTGTTAAAATTTTGCCTGAGATAAAGAAGGAAATCCTCCCGGAATAATTTATCACGATGAGGTTGACCCGTTACCGTTATTCATCAAGAGGATAATTAAGTGATTGGTGACCTGGCGTATACTTCCAGCATACTGTATTCCAAACAGCTGTATAGTTAATATCTACAAACCTGGTGACTGCATTGTATTCCTCCGCATTCCTCCACACGTCGATCATCATGATTTTGCAAGGCCATTCTACACGGTATCATTTATAAATAAGTGCAACATCATGTTCAAAACAGAACTTAAGGTTATTGGTGATGGAGAATTTCATGGTTCCAAAGAAATTTCATGGTTCCGAAGAAATTTGCCTGTGGGCTCTGTGTTGATATTAAAGGGAAATGCAGCTGATGTAGCCAAAAACTGCATCTTTGGAGTGCCATATCCGAGGGTTTCAATAACCCTTAGAAGGATGAATGAGGATAAGGTACCATTTTGGTTCAGACCCAATCCTAAGATCGAGAACCTACAGACTTTTGAGTTGTAAGTTGTTTAAAGATAGCACACCTCAATATATATTTAGGAGAGATCATCTCTATTTTTCTGATGGTATGTTAGAAGGTGAGGCTAGTCCTTATACGCCTTACTATTTCAACACAACTACCAATGATAAATAACAGTTAGATGATACACAAGACTGGATTCAATCATGTGTAATCAGTGATGAATAAAAAAGTATTTGGATATATGGACTATGCAGTAATAATTCCAGAGGATGTTTTGATTACATGAAATCAAACAGCATTGTATTCGACATCAGATTATACTCATGATATAACAGTTTAAAGACAAAATATTGAAACTTCTTTTCACAGTTGTGAATGCAGATTTGGGAAATTAATTAATTGAGAAGATAAATAAATTTGATTTGCCCTAATTCTGAGAAAGGCTAGCGAGCAAGAACGATATATATAAATAAATTTATAAATGAATAATATTCAAGATATATATATATGTATATAGATATGTATATACATATAATTAACTTACAATAACCAATAAATAATTTTAAAAAAATAATAATAATCATCATGAAAATTCCAAAGAAAATTTTGCTTTACTATACTCTTTTGCCACAAATTGATCGTTTCTACATTCCTTTAGGTTTGATTTCTTCTCTCACAATTTTGCAAAACTTCACATATTTTGACATTCTTCCTACACTCTCATTTCAGGGTCAGTACCTAGATTCTGATTCCCTCCCTTCGAGGTCGGTACCTAGATTCAGATTCTCTCTTCGAGGTTGATACCTAAAGTTCAACTCTCATTTCAAGGTCAGTACCTAAATTGTGATTTCCTCCCTTAGAGGTTGGTACCTAAATTTTGATTTTCTTTTTGAGGTTGATACCTAAATTTTAACTCTCATTCCGAGGTCAGTACCTAAATTTTGATTCCCTCCCTTTAAGGTCAGTACCTAAATTTTGTTTCTCTTTTTGAGGTTGATACCTAAATTTCAACTCTAATTCCTGGGGTTAGTACCTAAATTCTGATTCCTTTCATTTGAGGTCAGTACCTAAATTTTAATTCTCGTTTTGAGGTTGATACCTAAATTTAAACTCTCATTTCGGGGTCAGTACCCAAATTCTGATTCCCTTCCTTAGAGGTAGGTACCTAAATTATGATTCTCTTTTCAAGGTTGATACCTAAATTTCAACTCTCATTCTGGGGTCAATACCTAAAACCTGATTCTCTCCCTTCGAGGTCGGTACCTAAATTCTGATTCTCTTTTTGAGGTTGATACTTAAATTTCAACTCTCATTCCGGGGTCAGTACCTAAATTCTGATTCCATGCCTTCAAGGCCAGTAACAGGTTGATACCTAAATTTTAACTCTCATTCCGAGGTCAGTACCTAAATTTTGATTCCCTCCCTTTAAGGTCAGTACCTAAATTTTGTTTCTCTTTTTGATTTTTCATATTAGATAACTTCATCACATAAACATAGTTTGGTAGTTACTGTTTAAACTTTGCATTTCAGTTTTTCTAGTAGTTAATAATTTAGTTCTGATAGTACATCAAATATTCAAAATTAGTGAAAGTAATTTTATTTTATTGTTGTGAATTTCCTAGTTAATTTATCATTTCCAATTTCCTCATGGGATTGATATTTGGGGCTTAAACAGAAAGTCCTGTATTACTTGATAATGATACATATACTTGTGTAGAATTCCTACATAAATTGCTTAAATTTCTTATTCATAAAATAAAGCATCAAGTTTTTGGTACCGTTGCAAAGTAGAGTCAACTTAATATATTTTGCACAACTATGTCATTGGGATCACTTCCAATTCTCATTCCAGGGCTGGTACCTAAATTTCAACTCTCATTCTGGGGTCAGTACCAAAATTTTGATTCCCACCCTTCAAGGTTGGTACCTAAATTCTGATTCTCTTTTCGAGGTTGATACATAAATTATAACTCTCATTTTAGGGTCAGTACCTAAATTCTGATTCCCTCCATTCGAGGTTGGTACCTAAATTTCAGTTCTCTTTTTGAGGTTGATACCTAAATATCAACTCTCATTTTGGGGTCAGTAACTAAGTTCTGATTCCCTCTCTTTGAGGTTGGTACCTAAATTTCGATTCTCTTTTTGAGGTTGATACCTAAATTTCAATTCTCATTCCGGGTCAGTGCCTAAATTTTGATTCCCTCTCTTTGAGGTCAGTACCTAAATTCTGATTCTCTTTTTGATATTGATACTCAAATTTCAATTCTCATTTCGGGGCAGTACCTAAATTTTGATTTCCCTCGATCAGCTCTTGAGTTGAATATGAGTCCCTGTGCTTTCCTTCTCAATCTGATCTTTTAGCTACCCCTTGGGTTAGATGTGAGTCCCAGTGCTTTCCTCCCCAATATAGCAGACATTTTTTTTCTTTTTTCTTGTCACCATTTAGGTTGGATGCAAGTCCCAGTGCTTTCCTTTCTAGCGTGACCAACATTTTTTGCTACCCCTTGGGTTGGATGTGAGTCCCAATTCTTTCCTCCCCAATTTAGCAGACATATTCTCCTTGTCACCACTTAGGTTGGATGTGAGTCCTAATGCCTTCCTTCCTAGCATGACATATATTGTCCTGTAGGTTGGATGTGAGTCCTAGTGCCTTCCTTCCTAGCATGGCATATATTCTCCTACAGACATATTCTCCTTGTCACCACTTAGGTTGGATGTGAGTCCTAATGCCTTCCTTCCTAGCATGACATATATTGTCCTGTCGCCTCTTAGCTCGGATATAACTTCCCCAGTGGTATTCCGAGTTGATATAGTCTTCCTGCTTCACTTATTTCTCTACATCCTTTGGGATAAGAGTTAATCTTAACTCTTCTTCCACACATTCTTTGATATTATTGTCAAATGTTGAATCTTCCCTTTGCACATATTTCAAAAGCAAATTTAAAATTGAAATCCATGACAACGATTTTAATATATGCTTGCCAATCCCCAACGAAAATCCTACTCCACCTCAATTTGAACTTGACATTTGATTTGTCCCAAGTATGGTTACTTGGACATTCTTGAGGAATCGGGGTTGTTCATTTTGGTCAACACCAATGGGCGCGTCGTGCTTGTATAGCACACCACACCTTTTGGGGGTCCATCTGTTGACCTCATTTTGAGGTCTTCCATTCTCTAGATATCCTAGGATCTAGCCTTAAGATTTCTCTATTTTGGTTGTCTTAGAGGACTAGACTGGGACCCACACCACCTAGAAACTCAAGTTATTTCTTTGCTCCTTGCAGTTTCATATGGACGGTTTTAGATCCTCAATATTCGATTGAGTTGATCGAAAAGCCGACATATTGAAGCTCAAATTCAACTCCTATAGAAATTTAAAATACATAGGGGATCCCGTGACGTGAGCGACATTTGACTTGCAACTACGAGCATTGTATTTGAGTTTGGTTCTTTCTTATGCAAGCACCAGTCAATATTTTCATCTTACTAGTTAAACGACTCTGATCGGGTCAAAATAATTTCATTTAACGTGCGCATGCAAATAGAAGTTAACTTGGCACGATCGTTGATGAATTTGTCCAGATGACGCCGGATGGTAAAACGGACCCCGCCGTCGCGTCCGGAATGTTAATTTTAGCTAAGGAGAACACCCACTTTGTTGGAACGCCGCACACGAATGAATTGCACGAATTTTGATATTTTCCTTAAAAAGCGTCCGGACTGTTAATTTTAGCTAATAAAATCTTTTTTTATAAAAGGGTTTTAAAAAATCCCTAAACATAATCTCCCTCATGTGCACTTCCCCTTCTCCTCTTGGGACCAAAACGTGCCCTAGCTTTCCCTTTGCTCCTCTCGGCCAAATAAGGAGGCCCCATTTCTGATTTCTTCGGTCACCTTATTCCTCTCCAGTAGTGGCTTCCCTTCTTTTCGGTAGTAACTGTCGGCCACTTTCTAGTAACGGTTTTACCCACATGATGAACTGAGTAACTCTCATTCTTGGGTTTGTACGTGACCCACTCCGTGAGCATCTCCTTCCCTTGCTCAGCTATAAATTCCCCTTTAAGGGAGCATTTGGAGCGGCAATTTTTCTTGAAATTTAAGATTTAAGGGAACCCTGTTTTGAAGTTTTCATCCCGTGATATTTTCTTACTCTTTTCATTTCTTGAGCTAGCAAGAAACTGAGGTCAGATTTTAATTATGTTTAAGAGCTGGTTATTCTTGATCATGGCTTCAATAAATTGATACTGCAGTGACATTTTTTTTATTGCCTCCGTTCAAATATATACAACATGCTTATCTCTCGGTTTTGATCGAAGATTAAATTTCTGCTACTCTTATTACCCCACCTGAATGCATGCTCTGTTTAATTTAAATAGTAATTTGGAGATTTTTCTTTTAGTTTTGACATAGGATTGGAGTTGATTTTATGTTCCTCTTGATGTTCCATTCAAATATGTATTGACTTGGGTTCGAACGTATAATTTGGGAGCTTGGTCTTGCTGCTCCTTTATTATAACATTCTGTGGAACATCTTGATGAGTTGGGTAGCTGCTTTAGTGCCTTAGTTTTTGTTCTTTTGCTGCCTCTATTCAAGAATATATGAAAGACTTATTTCCAATTTTGATTAATAACTTGGGGCTGAAGTTTTGTTCTTCTTACTGCTCTTATTAAAGCATATACTAGAGATTTTCCTTTAATTGTTTTGAATAAATAGATTAGAGCTGATTTCTATGCTTCTTACTACTCCTATTCGAAATAAATGAGCAGGGATTTATGTTCGTCTTTGAGTACTTATTTTGGGACTGATTCTGGGTTTCTTGCTGCCCCCTATTCAAAAATATACTTGGAGATTATATCTTTGATTTAATCACTTGTTTTGGGGCTGATTTATGCTATTCTTGCTGCCCCTATGCAAATAAATGTGTTGGAAATATATATTTTTGGATTTTGATCATTTATGTGGGGCTTAGTTTTCAGTCTTTCTTGTTGTCCCTATCCAAGCATATATTGGAGACATATTATTCATTTTAACACCTGTTTTGAATTTAGTTTTCAGTGTTTCTTGCTGCCCTTATTCGAACATACATATTGGAGATTATATTTTGATTTCAAACACCTATTTTGGGGCTGGTTTCTATGCTTCTTGATATCCTTATTAGTACACATATTAGAGGGTTTTTCTTTTAAGTTTGGTTTTTCTTTTAAGTTTGTCTTTTAAGTTTGAGAACGAATCTGAAGTTGCATTCTCGCTCCCTTTTGCTGCCTTATTTGAATACATATTCGAGTCCTTTTTGGGTCTTTGGGAACTAATTTGAAATTGTGAATTTTGTTCTTCTTGTTGCTCTTACTGGAATACATGTTAGAAATCATTTATATGATTTGAAATATACATTTGAGACCCAAATTTTTTTCCTTTTGCTGCCCTTTGTTCGGGGATATGTTGAAAACCATCTCTTAACCATCTTTTAACTTTGAGAGTTAATTTTAAATGCTATAATCTTTGTTTCCCCTTGGAAAATTTAATGGAGTATGCAATGATCATATTTATGGGTTTAAAATTTGAACTTAGAAATGAAATAAACTTAGAAATGGAATATGGATGTTAGATGTTATAGAAAGGCACAAATAATTACTTTTCTCATTTTCTCAAAATGAAATATATGAGATCTTGTGGGATGGGCATATGAAATATTAAAGTGGGATATAAGTTTGAAGTGCAGGCTAGCAGGCAATGATGCAAGAGAACCATTGATCAGCTCTTCTTATAGCTAAAAAAAAAAATCAATATTCAATTAGTGTGATGCCCTTTTCACCCCTAAGTCGTCGACATCTCTTACCCTTTTTTTACCCTTTTTTAAAAGGCTTGAGAATTGGTAATTAGGAAAGAGCAGATATTACAGTCTTTACACAGATACTACACTTGTAAAAGAGCTAATACTATAATTTTTACACAAATACTACGACATACGATAGACACTATACATTACACTCTTCACAACATATACTACAATTGTAGCATATCACATATTACACTCCACATGACAGACACCACAAGAATAGATATTATATTTCTTTTGAAAGTCTAGATACTATACATCATTTATTCTAACATGATATATAGGCACACCACACCCCGATATGTTCATATAATTTCAGATATTATACATAACTTACCCTAACATCACGCATAGGTGAACTACACCCTGATAAGTTCAGATACTATCTCACATGGGTACTTTATACCTTTAACAAGATAAGTTCAGATATTATTTGAGTTCACACATTATTTAAATGATGGGGTCTACGGCTGCTTGATTATAAAGATGATTCACCGGTGACCTCTAGTTGATATTGATAGGTTGACTTCAATATATCAGTTGCCTGTGGCATCGAGATAAAAGAGAAAAAGAGGTCTAGTCTGAGCCTAACCCCAAATTAAAAGCTAATATCCCACTTTAAATTTTTTATATGTTTATCACTTATCCTTTCTTTTATAATCTGCAAATGTTTATCTAACCCCTTTATATCATGCAATTGTAATATATTTTGTAGCATCACCAGAATTAATCAGGTACATTTAGTTGTTTTAGTTTTGTTCCTTTACTGCATTTTTTTAATTGAACGGTCTTTCTTTTCTTTATATTGCTTTACTTTCATAATTTTCCTTCAGTCTTTTCCTGTTGAAGTACTTTACTACGCACCTGTTCTTTCTTGTACCATATTGTACTATAGACATTCACCTACATTCAAACTTTTAAATATAAGTTACTTAGTATGTTTGTACAATCCTTTATAAATATAAGTTCTCTTAGCATGTTTGTACAATCCCCTAGGATAGGCCTTTCGAGGTATGGTTTTCTCTCTTCTTTCTCCCTTCTTCTTGGGACGAGACGATGACGTTGTTGATTGATGATTCATCTTCGGGCATCGATCGGGACTACGACAAATGATGGCAGAAGGAACTTCAACCGAGTTTCGATAGATTTAAATAACATACTTATAGGACGTCAAGATAGTTCGTCTGGCACGATGTAAATCCTCACACTATCTTTTAAGTCCTTCTACGATTTCATATCGTATGATATAAGTCCTAAACTTATTAGGCTTCCGAGGTTGTCGTCTGACACTACATAAATCCTCATACTTTCTCAAGCTATTTGCATATGACATGCAGACACAAGTCCCGAATATCTAAATAATTTATAGGACTGAAATATCACATAATTTCCCTTTCAAAGATGTAAAGTCAAATCAGGGTTAGTGTGAGATGTCACTGAATATTCTTCAGTATCTTTGACATCTCTTACTTTTCGTTCCTTTGGACTCCGAAAATAACTATTCCTATTTGAACCTATCCCACTTTACTTTTCCTATGAACAATCATAGAAACCTGAACATTGAAATCTTGAAGACGAAACCTCTGATCATTATCGAGAGTTTTCTTAGGTGACTTCGGTTGTCTAAGAAGTAATTAACTATAGAGAATCTGGTCTCATCATTTTTTAGAAATGAAGGATACCATTTTCACAAAATTAAAATTACATTATATATTGTACTAAATTTAAATTTTAAAAAATCTTATTTAAAAAAAAAATATAGCCGACACATATTTTCATTTTCTCTTTATAGATTTTTGCATTATCATATGCTTTATTTCTTATCTCCTCAAGTTCATTGAGTTGCAAAAATCTTTTCTCACTAGCATCTTTTAGATTAAAATTAAATTTCTTAATAGCCAAAAATGTTTTATACTTCAATTCTACTAGTAAGTGGCATGTTTTTCCAAAAATAAGTCTATATGGGGACATTCCTATAGGAGACTTATAAGCAGTTCTGTCTACCCATAATGCAGTATGTAATCTAGCAGACCAATCCAATTTATCGGGATTTACAACTTTTTCTAAAATTTGTTTTATTCACAATATGATATTTCTGCTAGACTGCTGGTCTGAAGATGATAAGCAGTAGAGAATCTATGCATAATATCATATCTTTTTTTATCAATTTCTTGTACCTCCATCAGTAATAATTACTCTCAACATTCCATATCTTGTAAGAATATTTTTATTTAAAAATTTAGAAACACTTTGAGCATCACACTTAGGTACAACAACAGCTTCAATCCATTTGGACATATAATCAACAACAAGTAATATATATAAATTTCTAAATGAAGGCATAAATGGTCCCATAAAATCTAATCCCCACACATCAAAATATTCAACTTCCAATGTGTAATTTAGAGGCATTTCATTTCTTCTAGAAATATTTCATACTCCCTAACATCTATCGCATGTTTTAATATATTCATTAACATCTTTAAAAAGAGTGGGCCAATAAAATCCAGCTTGCAAAATTTTATATACAGTTTTATTTGTTCCAAAATGTCCTTAAAACTCAGAATCATGACATCTTTCAATTTTTAGTTGAGTTTCTTCATAAAGCACACACCTTCTAATAATTAGATTCTTACATTATTTATATAAATATGGGTCATCCCAAAAATAGAATTTTGAATCGTATATAAATTTTCTTATTTGCTGATTCTTAATATCGGGTGGTAAAATATCACTTACAATATAATTTATTATATTGGCATACCACGGTGTATTTATTTCATCAATATTATATAATTTTTCTTCAAGGAAATTTTCTAAAATTTCATTTGCAAAATTAGTTAATATTTCTTTTTCTAGTCTAGATAAATGATCAACTATTTGATTATCATTTCCTTTTCTATCAACTACAATAAAATCAAACTCTTGCAATAAAAGTATCCATCTAATCAATCTTGATTTAACATCCTTCTTTTACCTCAAGTATTTGATAGCAGAATGATCTGTATGCACTATACATTTGGTTCCAATCAAGTAAGGTCTAAATTTATCAAAGGCATAGACAATAGCTAATAACTCTCTTTTAGTAGTAATTTAATTAATTTGAACATCATTTAGTGTTTTACTAGCATAATATATTACTTTAAAAACTTTATTGTGTCTTTGTCATAAAACAACTCCAATAACATAATCACTAGTATCGCACATTATTTCATCAGGGGGGACTATTATGGGTGCAATGATTAATTTTTCTTTCAATAATTCAAATATTTTTATGCATTCCTCATTAAAATCAAATTTTGTATCTTTTTCTAAAATTTAGCATAATGGCTTGTTTATTTTTGAAAAATTTTTTATATAACGCCTGTAGAAACCAACATGTCTGAAAAAATTTCTTATCTCTCTGACTGTAGTTGGTGGTGGTAATTTTTCAATAACTTAAACCCTACTTCCATGTCATTTTCAAAAATTTTATACCCAAATACAATACCTCCTGCAACCATAAATTGACATTTTTCCCAATTTAGTACTAGGTTGATTCTTTCACATACTTCCAAAAATTTTTCTAAATTATTTAAACATAGTTCAAACGAAGTTCCGAATACAGAAAAATCATCCAAAAATACTTCCATTCCATGTTCATTAAATTGTTAAAAATTGACATCATACATCTTTGAAATGTTGCAGGTGCATTGCATAGTCCAAAAGACATTCTACGAAAAGCAAATGTTCTATAAGGGTTTGTAAATGTTGTCTTATCTTGATCCGTTGATCCGCAAGAGCAATTAAAATTTAATGATAACTGGTATATCCATCTAAAAATCAATAATATTTGTTTCTAGCCAATCTATCCAAGATTTAGTCTAAAAAGGGTAAAGGAAAGTGATCTTTCCTTGTGGTCATGCTTAATTTTTTATAATCTATACAAATTCACCAACCAATAACTTGTCTTATTGGAATTAATTCATTTTTCTCATTTATTCAAAGGTCACTCCTTTCTTTGGAGCATAGTGAATTGGGCTTATTGAAGTACTATCTGAAATAGGATATATAATTTCAGCATCTACAGCATCTAACCATTTTAAACATTTTAAAATTTCTTTTTCAACAACTTCTTTCATTATTGGGTTTAATCTCCTTTGAGGATCAACTTTAGGTTTGTATTGTTCATCTAATAGAATTATGTGAATACAAATTGAAGGATTGGTTCCTTTAATATTTTTTAAAGTCCATCCAAAAGCCTTTTTATATCTTTTCAACATTTCTATTAATTTCCGCTCTTGAATTTCAGTTAACTTAGAAGATACAACAATAGGCAATGTAGATCAATCTTCTAAAAACACATATTTTAAATGGGTAGGTAATACTTTCAGTTCAAGTTCAGGTGGTTTAATACTTGAAGGAATAAGATTTTTATTCTCATTTTCTAACAAATCTAAAATTTTAAATTTGTCCTAAATATAATCTAAATTTTCTTCTTTTATTTCATTCTCATTCTCACTAAACTCTTCTTACCTTAATTTTTCTTCAAACTCTTTCTTAAATTGCCCATTACTTAGATAACTAGTAACTTCCATCCTAAAACATTCATTATCTTTTTTTATTACATGATATTTCATAGCTTTTGAAATATTAAATGTTGCTTCTTGAACATTAACTCTCATTATTAATTCACCTTTTTGCACATCTAAAATATCTGTCGCAGCTCTTCCCTGTTGCAAGAAATTGTCTCCCCAAAATAATATAAATCTCTTTATCTTCCTCTATATCTAATACTATAAAGTCTATAGGGAAAATAAATTTATCCACTTTTACTAATAGATCTTTTATAACTCTTATAGGATAAATGATTGATCGATCAGCTAACTGAAGAGTTTCAGTAGTAGGGGAAATCTCTCACAAATCTAAACGTTTAAAATTTGATAGAGGCATAAGATTATAGAGGCATAAGATTGATACTCACTCCTAAATCACATAAGGCTTTTCCATAAAACTTTTCACCAATTGCACAAGGTATAGTAAAACTACCAGAATCTTTTAACTTTTCAGGAAGCATTTTCTGAATAATAGTGCTACACTCTTCACTGAGTGCAATAGTCTCATGATCTACAAACTTTATTTTCTTATTTAGTTATCTTTCATAAATTTCACATAACTTGACATTTTTTCCAAAGCCTCAATGAAAGGAATGTTTATTGTTAATTTTTTAAGGATTTCCAAAAATTTTGTAAGTTGTTTATCTTTATTCTTGTGCTTTAGTCATTAAGGAAATAGAGGTAATGGTTTTTCTAAGGGAACTTACGTTTGTTCATTTTCATTATGGTCACTTTCCATCTCTTCCTTCTCCTCATCAACTTTACTTTCTCATCAGATTCTTGTTTCAACTTCTTTTCCACTTTGTAATTGAATAGCTTTAATTTTCTCCTTATTTTGATCTTCGGGATTAACTTCCACAGTACTCGGAAGATTTCTTGAAGGTCTATTACTAAGTGCAGTAGCAATATGTCCTAATTGTTTTTTAATATTTCTAATAGCAGCCCCTTGATTTTGTATTTAATTTCCCATATTCAACATTACTTATTCCATCGTCAACTTCTTTTCCGTAACTTGTGGGTTAGGGTTAGATTTAGATCCAAGAGGATAATAAGGTCGATAATTAGGATTTCCTTGATTGTTTAATTTTCTTGAGGGGTTCATTGAATTGTTATAATTATTCCAACTAAAATTCGGTTGATTTTTTCATCTAGGGTTGTAATAATTAGAATAGGGATTGTTATTTTTATTATTAATAGCAATCAAAGTTTCATAAGGTGATTGAGTATCAATTATATGCCCTAAGAAATTTTCTCTAATACTGGTGGTATTTGAGAATAGTTCACTCCAATTTGATCAATCTTTTTGGAAAATATAGCAATTTGAGATGCTAAAATAGACATTACATCAGAGTCATGAATACTAGCTACTCTTTTAGGATTTACCCATTTAGAGGACCATTGAAAAATTGTTAGTAGTCATTTATTCCAATTAAAGAGTATGCTTCATCAAAAGGTTTAGACATTAGAGATCATCTCGCAGCAGCTTCTATAATAGATTTAAGTGATCCTACTAATCCATTGTAACAAGTTTGAATTAATAACCAATCTAGTAAAGCATGGCGTGGACATTTTTTAAGGAGATCCTTAAATCTTTCCCAGGCTTCATATATCGATTCCCCTTCAAATTGACAAAAGATGTAATATCGTTTCTAAGCTTAGTTGTTTTTGAGGGTGGAAAACATTTAGCCAAGAATTTTTGTGATAATTCTCCCCAAGTTTTAATAAATCCAGGTGCTAATGAATTCAACCAAGCTTTAGCTTTGTCCCTTAATGAGAAATAAAAATTAGACACTCCGTCATATTTAAAAGTAGCACAAATCTCAAGAAAACTAGCAAGATGTAAGTTTGGATATTCAGTAGGTATTCCTCCAAATTGATTATTTTGTACAATTTGGATAATAGCAGATTTAAGTTCAAATGAATTAGCAGCAACATCAGGATTTTGAATAGTTAAGTGAAGTTCATCAGCTGTTGGATTAACATATTCTTTTAAAGGTCTTTGTCGATTTTCATTTATTTGATTATCTAAGTTTTTCGTCATTTTGTTCAAAATTTTAATTTCCTTTTCTTGTTTTCAAATTTTTATAATAGTACGTTCTAATTCTGAATCGTAAGGTACTAAACCTTCTGATTCAAAATTTCACATAAACAAATATAATAAGCAAAGAAAAATTTCTTAAAAATACTCTTAAATATATAGTTATGTATTTTTGGATTTTTGATTTTATAATTTTTTGTTATTTTTTATTTTGTATATTTTTATCTCTAAATTTTCTAATTTACCGAATCTATTTAATTTATTGTTACCTTCCCCAGCAACGTCACTAAAAATTTGATCCCGGAAAATATAGTTATGTAAAATTTATAACGTTGACTCCGCTTTATAACGGTGCCAAAAACACTATGTGATATTTTAGTAATAATAATGTTAAGCTTTTAAGACTATTAAAATTGGAATTCTACGCAAGTATACATATCGTTATCAAGTAATATAAGATTTTCTTTTTAAGTCACAAATATCGATCCTACGAGGAAGGTTTAAATTTGAAATAATAAATTAACTAAAAAATTTACATAAATCAATCAAAATTACTGTCACTAATTTCGAATGTTTAAGATACTATCAAAGCAAAATTATTTACTACTATCAGAATTTAAAAGCAGGGTTTAAAATTAATAACTACAAAACTATGTTTATGTGATGAAGTTTTCTAATATGAAAAAACATCTTTTCCACTACAATGAGTTTTTGGTGAAATAAGATGAGATAAATAATTTAGATATGTATTATGCCAAATAGGAGTAATTTTAATTCTCTACCCTAATTCAGTGTTATAGAAAATCATTGGTTAATCTTAGGTTTAGTCCCTAAATTCGTGACTAGGCTAGAAGGATACAATATATGCATTTTTAGACCCATATTTTGAGCTCCCACTTTCCTTCCCCTGAAGGCTAACTCTCGCTTTAGTTTTTAAACACTAAGATCAAATTGAGAATTTTTATTCTGTCACAATAGAAATCTCCAGTTCTACACCCAACAAAGTATATTTTTATTTTTATTTGCAATTAATTCCATGAACGAAATACTCCTTCATGGACTTAAAATGTAATTCTCACTCTGTTGTAGAACTCATACTCAATTTCTTGTCTCATATGTTTCACAACATATTTTAACAATTCCATTGGTCAGATCAAAAAATAATTTAAGGGTGGAGTTGAAAAAACATCACAATTTATTTTAAATTTTAACATTGGCACATCCACAATATCTCTTTATGTCAACATATCTCAGATTAAGGAGAAAGATAAAAGAATCTACTCAAACTTCATGAGAAAGGTACAAAAAAACAAAAATTTCATATATAAAAAAAATATCATACAATAAAAAGAAATAAACAACACTTATCTGAAACTCTTTCTTAAAGCAAATCCTTTGTAGCCTCTCTTAGGAAATGAAGGAAGAAGAAATCTCTCACTTCTCTTCCTCTCCAACACTTCTTAGAGAAGAATTCACACTTAAACTCACCACAAAAACTCAAAACTATAAAAACAATAACTAACTAATGGTGTGGAATGTAGGTGTGTGAAGAGTAAAACTGAAATGAGTGGAGGAATTTGAAATGGTGCGAAAGGGGGGGTCTGATCAAAATTTGGCCCTAAATAGAGCCTAGGTCGATTCTTCAATAGATACAATAAAAAACTCTTCAAAAAGAGTCTACTTGTCGAATCTTCTAGAAACAGGGCTTCCACCGACACTAGCGCTGTTGGCGCCCATCCTTGCATCTTCGGCGCCAGAGATCCGTAATTAAATCCCAAGTCTCTGTCAAATGGCACCATCGGCACCCAATTTGGCATCGTCAGCGCTGAACAAATTTTTAGCTTCTCAGTTTTTTCTCCAAATTCATTCATTTTTGCTTCTTTTTTGCTCCAAGTCCTAAAAAACAACAATCTGCAATAAAATATAGAAAATAACTTTCGTTAAAGTGCAATATCACAAAAAATGAGTATAAAATATGGGTCTAAAAATGCATATATTTTTGATGTATTATCTACTTCTAACAGTATATATAAATTTCTGAAAGATGGTATAAATGGTCCCATGAAATCTAATCGCCAAACATCAAATATTTCAACTTCTAACACATAATAGAGGGGTATCTCATTCCTCTTGAAAATATTGCCTACTCGTTGACATTGAGCATAAGTTTTGATATAAGCATTAACATCTTTAAAGAATGTAGGCCAATGAAATCCATATTGTAAGATTTTGTATGTTGTTTTATCAACACCAAAATGTCCTCCAAAATCAGAATATGATCTTCTAAAGGCATTTCATAAGTTTCTTCTAAAGGCATACATCTTTGAATAATAAGATCATTTCTTTGTTTATATAAAAATGGGTCATCCTAAAAAATAATTCTTAACTTAAGATAAAAATTTCCTCTTATGTTGGTATGCAATTCCATAGGGTATAATATCACCAACAATGAAGTTCACAATGTCGGCATACTATGGAACACGCCACTCATTAACATTCAACAATTCTTCATCTTGAAAATGTTCATTAATTTCTTTTTCAAAACAGAGTGGTTTTTCTAATTCAAGCCTGGACAAATGATCTGCAATTTGATTCTCAGCTCCCTTCCTATCTACTATTTCAAAGTCAAATTCTTGCAATAGAAGAACCCATCTTATCAATTTTGGTTTTGTATCCTTTTTTTCATTAAATACTTAATAGCAGAATGGTCTGTATGCACTATACGTTTAGTTCCAATTAAGTATGATCTAAATTTATCAAAAGCATAAATTTCTAAATTTATCAAAAGCATATATTACTGCTAATAACTATTTCTTAGTTTTGTTATAATTAATTTGAGCTTAAGAGTTCTAATAGCATATTAGATTACATTGAAAATCTTATCATGCTTTTGTCCTAAAACAACTTCAATAACATAATCACTAGCATCGCACAATAATTCAAAAGATTTTTCTCAATCTGGTGAAACAATAATTGGTGTTGTCATTAATTTTTCTTTTAATAATTCAAAAGCTTTTAGGCACTCTTCATCAAAATTAAAAATTACATCTTTTTTAAGTAAATGACATAGAGGCTCAGTAATTTTTGAAAAGTCTTTAATATAACGCTTGTAGGATCCAACAAGTCCTAAAAAATTCTTAATTTCCTTCACACTTGTTGGGTGTGATAAATTAATGATCACTTCAATTTTTGCAGGGTCTACTTCCACACTATTTTCTGAAATTTGATGTCCCAAAATTATTCATCCTACTGATAGTGACTTTATATATGCTTAAAAATATAAGTATTTAATACTGCTGCTAAAAGATTTAATTCCTCAACAACTGTACCAAATCTTAATAATAGTTATAGATTCGATAAAGATGGATGTATAAAATATTAAATAATTATAAAGTCACACTTATCAACATAAGTATACATATCGCCCAAGTAATATAGGGCTCTAATGGAGTCCTAGATATCGATCCCATAGGGAGTAATATTATAACTACAAACTAAGATATTAGAAAAAAAGAAATACTTTAATCGTAACAATAAAATTCAAATTGCTTATCTGTCACCAATAGAGAATTGAAATAAATATATAATTTTAATAACTATGAAATAACTAATTATACTAAGGAGGTTTTTAATGTGATATTCAATATATAAGAAAACATATTTCTCCTTGTCAAGAAATTATAGTGAATGGATAAAGTGAATCAGTTCTATTTGTATTGTGCTAAATAAGAGCATACCTATTCCTTACCCTTTGGTCCAGGCATAAAGAACATTCACTAATCCTACGCTTGTTTACTAAATCTGCGGCTAGGCTGGGAGGATACCGGCTCTCACTTCGGCCTACGTCCCCCTCACCTGAGGGCTAATATCTACACTTCAGCACCCAAACGATAGGACCAAATTGTGAATTTTAGTATGTCACTCTAAAATCTTCAATTCTATGCACGATAATTTTAATTCCCTATTTATTTGTACCCAACTTCCAAGGGCTTTGACCTCCCTGAATCTTAGATGTAATCTTGTAGAACTCAACATATTTTAACAAATCAATTGGCTAGATTGAAAGTAAATTAAGATCAAAGTGAAAAGATCATCACAATTTCTTTAACATTTTCATGGCTTCACCAATTCAAATCACCATTTCACAAATCTCAAGACAATGAGAAAGACAGAGAAAACTACTCAGATCTCATTGGGAAAACACAACATAACTCAAAATTCATATATAAAATGAAAGTCATACAAACTACAACAAGTAAATAAACTTATCCCTAATTTCTCCCCAAGAAAACTCCTTGAAATTCCTCTGAATCTCTTCCTTTCTTTACAGCACACAGAATTCCTCTTTGAAGCGGCATGGAGGAAGAAATCTCTCACTTTTCCTCTACGCTTACAATCTCTCAAAGAATTCCTTACTATTTAGACTCTCTACCAAGCACTAATGGAACCTCTACAACCTTCAGGACCTTTCTAACATCCAGGACCTCGAGGCTCTCTTCAATTTTTGGCCAAAATCTTCCAAAATTCGTCCTCATCCAATGCCTAGTTGGACATAACCGCCGAGCTCGCCATCGGTGGCCTTGAGGGCGTCGTCGGCGGGCCTTCTATTTGAATTAATTCTAGAGTCTCTGGAAAAATTTGCCCGAGGCGGCCTTGGGCTCGCCATCGGCGCCCTAGTTCAAATCTTCACATTTTGGT
>NW_018164594.1:2127756-2129348 GCF_001263595.1 Phalaenopsis equestris | reverse complement strand
ACGTTGGCATAGAATTCTTTCACAATATTTGCAACAGCCTTATTGGTGGTGTAATAGAAGTTTACCCACCTCCGCTTGGTAATAACTCGTTCAATTTCTCCTCTCGGACACTCAAAAACTTCATCTTGTATACATTTCTTTCCTTCAATTACTGAAGTAAATCTTGATTGAGCCTTCATGTTGACAAAGCGAGACTCGTCGAACTCAAGTCATCTCTTTTGTTGTGGAGCCATTTCAATCTAATCAAAATTATAGAAAAATTCCAAAATATACTTCAAATATGCAAATAATGGCTTCCAAAAGTAATTCTAAGAGTTCAACACTAAGTTCCATGAACTTTTTCACAATATTTTCTTCTCATTCTCAAAATTTTCAGATCTCCTCAATGTGGAAGTAATCCATGGTGAAAATCAAATATTTCTAGTTTAGAGTGAAGCTCTTACCTAAAGATGATCAAATTCGGTGTCAAAAAGCATTGAAATCGCCCCAAATCTATGATCTCTCAAGTCCTAGGTCAAAAATTGTGTTTTTAGGAGGAATGGGATGATGAATAGTGGCGGTTGACTGGTCAAAATTGCAGTTAAAGGTGTTTTTTTGCAAACTCGCCATCGGCGGGGTGTTCACGGCGTGCTTTATTGAAATTATATCCTAAGTCGCGGGAAAAGTCCGCCGTCGGCGGGCTCTATTGATTTAGTTCAATTTTTGGATTTTTGCGATTTCGATCAATTTCAAACCTCAAAGACCACCGTTCAATCGTTATAGACATAATTTTAAGTGATTAAATTATGTACTTATCGATGTACTTATCACAATTAAACTTTCACAACACAAAACATCACCTTTATATATAAATTCCAAGAGTTACAATTTACGTTACATAACACACCTAAGTTTGGTATTTTCTCAACCTCAATACATTAATTTACATTAATTCAGTGTCGCAATCCAAGCCACAACACTCAAAACGCTAAAAACAAAACATCCTATGCTTAGTCTCAACTATACAGAGATCTAAAAGCATAATTTTAAAGCAAAGCAAATGCAAAGTTCAAATTAAATTACATACATATATAGACAGGTAGTAATATAAATCTATTATTCATTAGATCAGACTCGGTACTCGATTCTCCTCTGAGATTGCCCATTGATTGCACATGAAAAAAAAGGTTGTAGAACGGTCGGAATGGAAATTCTTTAGTAGAATCCTCTTCTATTAATTTCATCCTCCTAATCAGTCGTATCAAACTATCTTATAAATGTCCAGAGTGCTCAAAATGTTATTTCATCCTCGAGTCTAAATGATCAAAGAAGTCAGAGATAAGAAAATCAAAGAAATCGGAGATATTATTAATTGCATTCATGATATTTTGTACCTATTTCTCCAATTTCTTAATTCTGCGCAGGATCACCAGAGCCTTGTCAGGAACTAAGGGTTGAATCGGCAGGGAATTCTGGTATGCTTGATCTACCATAATAGTCATGTCGTTTTCATCTTCAAAAGCTTGGAATCTCTCGGTTGGGTCCAAAGGCTTCCATGGTAGAAGTACCTTTTCCTAATTTTTGTAGGATACTTTTTTGTAGGATCAAAGTGA
>NW_018164594.1:2126363-2127687 GCF_001263595.1 Phalaenopsis equestris | reverse complement strand
CACGATCAGGCCCAAAACTGACTTCACAATTATTGATCTAATATCGATCGGCAGTCGCCTTTAGATTCCTTTGGATGCAGTAATTCAGAATGACACTTTTTTTAGAAACTTTACCAATCTTCATTATCGGTAACAGTTTCGAAGAAATGAAGAAGTGCCTGTATTTTGAAATGGGATTTAGGAGTGTTGCAGAAAAACTAACATACCCATTTTCTCTCATTTCCCAGCCTTCAGTTTCATCCGTTAAATATTGCTAGATCTCATTCATAAGGTTTCTTGTTGCGATGAAGTTGGAATAATGGCAGACAAGAACATTCTCCGTTCTCGTGGAATAGTGGCACACAGGAACGTTCTCGATCATGTATAATTCATTGATCCATGCATGAGTGAAAGTTATCCATCTCCCTCGCGATTCCATGACTCCCTGGTTGATTCCATGAAAATTTGCATAAAATTCCTTCACCACAGGAACAACCACGGCGGTAGCTGTATAGCAAAACACTTCCCATCTTCGCCACACTATCATCTCTTTAATTGTCGTAGAGGGATTATTCAATCCGCAATTTACGAATCCTTGTTCCTTAATTCATCTTTTCTTCATCAGTACCTTGTTGAAGATTCGCTGCGCTTCCGCACTAATAAACTTTCGCCGATTGAACACTCGCATTTTGGGATTATTAGGGGAATCGGATGCCATTAGAGGAATTGGACGCCATAAGAATGAAATTGGTGGAGTTTCACTTCATTTTTGGGGGAAATATGAAATTAGGAATCAAATTTAGGAGTTTAAAAGGGTAACTCATGCCCAAAAACCGCCAAAAACTGCCCATTCAAACTCCAGAAACTGCCATCCCGCCCCCCCCCCGCCGGTCTCGCCGTCGGCGGTGTCGAGGGCGCCGTTGATGAGCCTTTAGTATTTATTTTCCTGGACGCTCAGGAAAAACCCGCCGTCGGCACCCAAGACAAAAATTTCATAGTTTTGCTCTGGCTCGAATGCGTTCCAATTTTTCTCTATGGATCCAATTTTATGATGATTCAAAGGTAAATAAGAGTAGTAGAGCTCAATACTACCATAAACTAATGATAATTTCAAATAAAAACTACTATAATCGCAGTAAAAGTAAAGATAACTATGGGTTGCCTCCCATAAAGCGCTTGGTTTAACGTTGTCAGCGCTACCTATTGAGGTGTTATTCAGGTTGACTAATCATTAAAACCTCTTTAAAATTTGGTCTTTTACCCTCAAAATATGGTTTTAATTTGTGTCCATTTACTTTAAATCTATTTCCAGTCTTCTGATCTTCAATTTCAACAGCTCCGTAAG
>NW_018164594.1:2122529-2124247 GCF_001263595.1 Phalaenopsis equestris | reverse complement strand
TTTAATTTTCTATAATCAATGCAAATACGCCACCCAGTAACTTGTCTGATAGGTATTAATTCATTATTTTCTTTTGTTTCAACAGTCACTCTTCCTTTCTTAGGAACACATTGAATTGGACTTACCCACGCACTATCTGAAATAGGGTATATAATTCCAGTGTCTAACCATTTCAAAATTTCCTTCTTAACTACTTCTTTCATCATTGGGTTTAATCTCCTTTGTGGATCAACTCTCGGTTTATATTGTTCATCTAATATAATTCTGTGCATCATATCGAAGGACTGATTCCCTTAATATCAGCTAAGGTCCAACCAAAAGCTTTCTTATATCTTTTCAATGCATCTAACAGTCTTTGCTCTTGCAAATCATTTAATTCTGAAAATATAATAACAAGTAATGTAGATGAGTCTCCCAGAAACACATACTTCAAATGGCTAGGCAATATTTTCACCTCAAGTTCAGGTGGTTTTATAATTGACAGAACTAGATTCTTGTCAGCATTTTCTATAATATCCAGCATCTCAAATCTTTCCTGAACATAATCTAATTCTTCCTTTTCTAATTCGTCCAAAATAACTTCATCACTATCTTCAAATTTTTCTTTCTTCTTAAAATTTTCTTCAAAATATTCATTCAATAGATGTTCACTAATTTCCATGCGAAAACATTCATTATCTCTTTCAACAACAAGGTATTTCATAGATTTTGCAATGTTAAAAGTCACTTCTTGATCGTTAACTCTCATAGTTAATTCTCCTTTTTGAACATCTATCATAGCTTTTCCAGTAGCTAAAAATGGTCTCCCTAAAATGATAGGTATTTCTTTATCTTCTTCCATATCTAAAATAATGAAATCCATAGGAAAGATAAATTTATCAACTTCTACTAACACATCTTCTATAACTCCCTTAGGATATGTAACTGAATGATCCGCTAACTGAAGAGTTACAGAAGTAGGTGAGACTTCTCCTAATCCTAATATTTTAAAAATTGATAGAGGCATAAGATTAATGCTGGCTCCCAAATCACATAAAGTTCTTCCATAAAATTTTTCAACGATAGCATACGGTATAATGAAACTTCCAGGATCTTTTAACTTTTCAGGAAACTTTTTCTGAATAATTGCACTACACTCTTCGCTAAGTACAACAATTTCGTTATCCTTGAACTTCCTTTTCTTGTTCAAAATATCTTTTAATAATTTCACATAATTGGGCATTTGCTCTAAAGCTTCTACGAAGGGAATATTTACCGTTAAATTCTTAAGAATTTCTAAAAATTTGCAAAATTATTTATTCTGTTGGTGTTGCTTCAATCTTTGAGGAAACGGTGGTGGATGTTTCTCTATAGTAATTTTCAATGGTGTAAGTGGATATTATAATTCTGGGTATTCAAGATCCTTTTCATTTTCGGTATCCACTTTCTCTTTTTTAGTTTTTTGTTTCTTTTTGCACTCTTATTTCCAATTCTTTTCCACTTTGTAATTGTATTTCTTTTATCTGTTCTTTTTCTTGATCTTTAGGATTTGGTTCCATAGTACTAGGAAAAGTTCCTAATGTTCGGTTACTAAGCGTAGTAGCGATATGCCCTAATTGATTTTCAATATTCTTAATAGCAGTCCCTTAATGTAGTAATTGATTTCCTTGAATCTGTAATTGACTTCCTTGATTCTGTAATTATTGACCCATGTTTAATATCAGCTCTTCCATAGACAA
>NW_018164594.1:2119722-2120076 GCF_001263595.1 Phalaenopsis equestris | reverse complement strand
CTCTAATTTCTCCCCAAGCAAACTCCTCGAAGTTCCTCTGAATCTCTTCCTTTCTTTACAGCACACAGAATTTCTCTTCGAAGCAGCAAGGAGGAAAAATTTTTCACTTTCCCTCCACTCTAACAATCTCTCAAAGAATTCCTCACAATTTAGACTCTCTACAAAGCACTCACCAAAGCCCTAATGGAACCTCTCCAACCTTCAGGACCTTTCTAACATCCAGGACCTTCAAGCTCTCTCCAATTTTCGGCCAAAATCTTCTAAGGCGCCGTCGGCAGGCCTTCTAAGTGAATTAATTCTGGATTCTTGGGAAAATTTTGCCGTTGGCACCGTTAGGCTCGCCGTCGGTACCCC
>NW_018164594.1:2115386-2119712 GCF_001263595.1 Phalaenopsis equestris | reverse complement strand
GGCGCCCTAGTTCAAATCTTCACATTTTGGTCCTTTTCGCTCCAAATTCGCTCCTTTTTGCATATTTTTTGCTCCAATGACCCTAATTCATCATTCCTGCAACAAAACATCAATAATACATTTCTTTAAAGTACAATATCATCAAAAATAGTATAAAATAGGTATGAAAATATTAAAATATTTTTCTTTGGTCACCTGCTATCATAAATTGGCATTTTTCCCAACTAAGGACTAAATTTGTTTCTTCACAACGCTTAAGAAATTTTGAACGCTTAAGAAACGCTTAAGAAATTTTGATAGATGTTCTAAACATGAGTCAAATAAAGTTCTAAACACTGAAAAATCCTCCATAAAAATTTCAATCCCTTTTTCAAATAAATCACAAAAAATAGTCATCATGCATCTTTGAAATGTAGCAGGTGCATTACATAAAACAAAGGGCATTCATCTAAAAGCAAATGTACCATAAGGACTAGTAAAAGTTGTTTTCTCTTGATCCTCATGAGATATTTGTATATGGTGATAACCAATATATCCATCCAGAAAATAAAAGTATTTATGCCCAGCTAGTCTATCCAGCATTTCATCTATAAAGGGTAGTGAAAAATGATCTTTCATAGTGGCGAGGTTTTATTTTCTATAATCATGCATATTCGTCATCCTTGACTTGTCTTTTTGGTATTAACTTATTATGTTCATTCAATGTCACAGTCACTCCTTTCTTAGGAACACAGTGAAAAGGACTAACCCATGCACTATCTGAAAAAGGGTAGATAATTACAGCATCTATCCACTTTAGAATTTCTTTCTTAACAACTTCTTTCATAATAGCATTCAATCTCCTTTGAGGATCAACCTAGGGTTTGCAGTTTTCTTCCATATGAATTCATTGCACACAAATTGAAGGACTGATTCTTTTTATATCAGCAATTGTCCATCTAAAGGCTTTCTTATAACTCTTTAAAGTTTTCATCAAACTCTCTTCTTCTTCTGTAGTTACTTTTGAGAAAATTATGACAGGTGATGTAGAGGAATCACCAAAAAAGACATATTTCAAATGTTTCGGAAGCAACTTAAACTCAAGCTTAGGAGATTTTTCAATTGATGGACAAAAAGATATATATTTTTCTAAAAATGTATCTTTTTTGCATGTCCAAAACCTCAAAATTTTCTCGAACATAGTTTGAATCTTTCTTATAGAAATCTTCATACTGATCTAATTCCTCTTCTTGCTCATGTTCCAACTCTTTCATCTCAGATTTCTCTTCATAAATTGTTTCTAAATGACATTCACTTAAATATCATATAACATCCATTATATAGCATTCATCATCTTTACCTTTTGCAGGGTATTTCATTGATTTAGAAATATTAAATGTAATTGTTTGATCATTGATGCGTATAGTTAATTCTCTTTTCTACACATCTATCATTGCTCTTCTTGTGTCTAGGAAAGGTCTCCTCAAAATAATAGGTATCTCATTTTCTTTCTCCATATGTAGCACTATGAAATCAACAGGAAAGATAAATTGATCCACTTTCACTAGGACATCTTCTATAACTCCTTTAGGATAAGTTATTGAATGATCTGTTGACTGCAGAGTTACAAAAGTAGTTATTTCTCCTAATCCCAATATTTTAAATATTGATAATTGCATAAGGTTGATGCTTGCTCTTAAATCACATAAAGCTTTCTCATAAAATTTGTCTCTTATTGCACATGGAATTGTAAAGCTATCAGGATCTTTAAGCTTTTCAGAAGCTTTTTCTGAATTTTAGCACTGCACTCATCACTAAGTGCAACAGTTTCATTATCTTTAAACTTCTGTTTCATGTTAAGGATATCCTTCATAAACTTCACATAGCTTTGCATTTGTTCTGAGCTTCAGCAAATGGAATATTAATTGTAAGTTTCTTAAAAATATCCATAACTAAAAATCTGCAGAAATATTAAAAATGTCTTATCCAACCTTTGTTGTCGAAGCCTCTGAGAAAATAGAGGTGGTGGTTTTTCCAAATCAACTTTAAGTGGAGAAATAGGTCTCTGTAAACCTTTCGGAGTATCCTCTTTTGATTCTTTAATCTCTGCTCTCCTACTTCAGTCTCTTTTTGAACTCTACCTTCCAATTCTCTTCCACTTCTGAGTTGAACGACTTTTACTTGCTCTTTATTCTGGTCTTTCAAATTTATTTTTGTATTACTAGGAAGTGTTCATTGGGATCTATTACTTAATGAATTTGTTATTTGTCTCAATTGATTCTCAACATTTCTAATTGTAGTCCATTGACTTTGTAAATAATTGACTTTGTAAAATTGACTTTGTAAATAATTTTCCATTTGTAACACCACTTCTTCTATAGACAACTTCTTCTCCTTAAATTATGGATTACTGTTAAAACATGGAGGATAAGTAGGTCTATAATTAATACTCCCTTGATTGTTCTAGTTTTCCAATGGTTTTGCTTAGTTGTTCCTCCATTGCTAATTATCACCACCTAAAGTATTGTTCCAGTTAAAGTTGGAATGATTCTTCCAAACTGGGTTATAATAATTTAATATGGATTATTCTGCTTATTATTTATGACATTCAAACTTTCTAATGATGCTTGAGAATCTACCATTTGTCATAATGAATTTTCTTCAATCAAAATTGGTTGAGAATTAATCATTCCAAACTGGTCTAACTTCCTTGAAATTGCTACAACTTGATTTGCTAGCATGATAAAAGCATCAGTTTCATGAATATTGGCTACTTTCTTAAAATTTGCCCTTTGAGAAGGTCATTGAAAATTGTGTGTAGTCATCTCTTCTATTAAAGCATAAGTGTCATTAAATGGTTTTGATATCAATGAACCACCAGCAGTGACATCGATAATAGATCTAAGAGATCCAGCTAATCAATTATAAAAAGTTTAAATTATTAACCAATCTGGTATAGCGTGGTGTGGACACTTTCTTAAGAGTTCTTTAAATCGTTCCCATGCTTCATAAATAGATTTCCCTTCAAACTGAAAAAAAAAGATGTAATATCATTTTTAAGCTTTGTAATCTTTTATGGTGGAAAATATTTAACAAGAAATTTCTATGCTAAATCACTCCAAGTGCTGATAGAACTAGGTGATAACGACTATAACCATATCTTATCCTTATCCCTTAGTTAGAAAGGAAATAATCTATGTCTTATAACATCATCTGATACACCATCATATTTAAATGTAGCACATAATTCTAGAAAATTGACAAGATGTAAATTTGGATTTTCAGTTGGTGCTCCCCCAAACTAAGTATTTGATACATTTTGGATAATAACAGGTTTAAGTTCAAATTAATTAGCCACTACAGGGGGTTTTTGAATACTACAATGAATTTCATCCACCGTAGGGTTTGCATAATCTCTAAAAGGTCTAAACTCTTCAACATTTTGATTATTTTGATTTGCCCTTTCTTGAAATCTTTCAGTAATTTTTAATTTTTCTAATAGTTCTTTCTAAATTAGAATCGTAAGGCACAAGTCCTGCGGAACCTGAACTACCCGTACATTACTATAAAACACATAAAATAAAATAAAATAAAATGAAAAATAAAAACACACAAACAAGAACTTTATATATAAAAACAACACTACAATATTCCTAAAATAAATCTTAAAGTTTAAATAAGACTTTGTAAAAATTTTGCTTTATAAAAAAACTTCTTTTTAAAAATAATTTTGTAAATTACTATTATATTTCTTCTCCTCCCCGACAACGACGCAAAAAACTTGATTCTGATTTTCTATATGTATAGATGTAAAATGTGATTTATGCGATTATATGATTAATTTCCTTAATAGTTATTTTTAATTTGCAACAAAGCCAAAAACTTGATCCAAAGCAAACATGGGATACTATGCAAGTATACGTATCGTATATCGAATATCGATTGGAGTTATTCTCAAGTAATATAGAACTTTCTGATTGAGTCTCGAATATCGATCCCACAGGGATGACTATTTTTAGATAAAAAAATTTTACTTAGCAATATATTCTTACTTAAACTTAAGATGCTAAAATAGGAATGAAATTTCGATTCTTTTTTTAATTTTTGATAATTGAAAATAAAGTAAGCAATTAATTAACTTAACTTAAATACCTGCAAGATGAAGATAATATAAATAAAATATATTTTTTTCTTATCAAGAATCAGTGATAAATTTTTATTTTGAGTCATGATTTTAAATTATGTTGTGAAAGTATGCTAAATTTGCTTTTGTTATTGGGGGTCTGGTTTATTCTGGTATCATAAAGCTTGAATTATGATACTAGAGATACTATAAAGAATATTGGC
>NW_018164594.1:2075012-2115044 GCF_001263595.1 Phalaenopsis equestris | reverse complement strand
TTTCAAATCATCACAACTTCTTCCAACATTGAAGTCTAATACTTCACACAACTTCCTGTAGATATTTAATCACTTATTATTTTAAGGAAAAAGATAAAGAAAACTTCTCAAAATTCATGGAGAAAACACAACCGCACATGAGTTTAAAAGTAGAAATCACTCACACAAATAAAAAATTTAAATTAAAATCAAGTGTAGAAACAAAGATAAACACTTATCTCAAATTCACTTATCTCAAATTCATTCTGTCCACCAAATGTCTTGAAGTTCCTTTGAATTCTCTTCCTTCTCTCTCAATACAAACTAACACTCAAAATAAAATAAAATAAAATAAAGGTGGCCGGCGGCGGTGGCGATGGTGGCTGTAAAGTTTAATGGGTTGTTGGTCTCCTTTCTTGGAAAATCTAAGTCTTTTCTTATAAAAATTTAAGGGATGCCTTGGTGTCTCTTAAAAAAGGTGTATCCATTCAATGAATCTTCTAGAACTTGCATCCTCATAAGCAAATTGAATGAATTTTCGTGTCCATAGGCTATTTCCCACGTTTTATCAAGGGTTTCTTCAAACACCTCTTAAAAAATCCACTCAAATTAAATAATTTATGAAGTAACTACTTATGGTACTTAAGCGTGAGGTACCTGGCTCTCAAGCGTGAGCCTCTGACGCTTAAGCATCAGACTGGGCGCTTAGGCGCCCCAGTTCATTTTTTCACTTTTTTTTATTTTTTCTCCAAATTGGCCGTTTTTCACTCTTTTTAACATTTTTCATACATTTGATTGTACCTGCATGAAAAACACACAAATACCCTTCATTAAAGCGCAATATCTCAAAAATAGGTATAAAAATGTGTACATAAAGACTATATATTTTAGATATATCAGTCACTCTCATAATCTCTCTAACTCTCTCCCTTACAAAGTTTCTCTCTTTAACAAAAAAAGAACATGAGAGCCACACATAAAAGCATTTCTTATGCCTCACGAATTTTCTATATATGTCCACGGATAAACATGTAAGAAGTAACTGTCACAACTTTTGCTGGCATAGGGGGTTCCATTGAGGTAACACTAAGGTGATCATTTTTATGTAATATTGCTAGAGTAAAACTTCAATGTAGCAATAATTTTTTTGCAAAAGCAGTGTTAGAAATTTGTTATATTGGTTAGACTTTCATGGGAGCCAACATATATATGATTATAAGTGGTGTAATCACGTGACTTCAGGCATATATGCCCAATATAAGTGGCACCCCTATTCCATGCTCTCAATTATGGGAATAGTGTGTGATCGAAGTTGGAATCTACTTCCACAAATGCGGTGCCAATATTCTTGAAGTGGCATATATATGCCACAAATTGGGGTAGTTACACCATGCTATTCCTTAGAGTTTGCTCATATGCCTATTTAATGTGTCCTTAAGTAATCATTAGTAACTTTACCTAATAATTACACATAAAAACACCTAAAAAGCACAAATGGGTACACATAGTAGAGAAAAAAACAAAAAAAATATAGAAAAATATAGCACACATTTTAAACACATCACCTGATGTTTACACTAATAATCTTATAAAAGGCATGTCTAATTAGGCTCCATACTTGGGTTTTTTATTTTATTCTTAAAACCCATGTGCAGCCAAATAGACTCTATAGTGTATATAAACAAGAAGTAACAGATGAGAAGTGCGAAGAATTTGACTTTAGCCCTCTCTAACCATCTCTCTCTCTCTTTAAGAAAACTAGAGCTTCCTTCCACCCTTTCACAAGGACCTCTCTCTCTCTCTCTCTCTCTCTCTCTCTCTTTAATAATGTATATTTGTTGTCTTCTAAGAGGCTTTGACTAAGAGGCAAAAATCACACCCTCGAAACAAATGACCAGCACCCAGCGGCTGAAATACTTTCTCATAGAAGGTAATCAACGATATCTGACAACACTTAGTAAATGTTTATAGCTTAGCAATGAAAGGGAGCATCATTTCAAAAGTTAGCTTTTGCATTATGATATATAAAACCTTTTAATGTTTTTTCTGGTTTGATTGACACTTGGCAAACAACAATCCAAGTAATGACACCGATAGTGACCCCGAAGAGGTTCGGTCGGTAGAATAGCGCACAATGCTCTCATATCATGCAATAGAGACCTTGAATCAGATAAAAATTTGGACGTGATTCCTTCCCATTAGCAACAAGTTCCATGAATGGTACGACACAAATCATGCTAACAACAAGTCTTAGTGGTTATCCTTTTGAAGATGGTGAGAAAATTTGCCTAAGTTTTGGTGAAGGGTGTGACCCATTCAAGAAGACATTCTGAACAAGCAACTGAGACCTTGAAAAGTTTAAGATGCAAGTCAGACGCTAATATCATAAAATGAACCGAGACGTCTAATCGGTAGAAATAATGAAGACGATTGATCAAAATGACATAAACATTTGATTAGGATCCTAACTCACAATTCAACCCTCAATGTCAAGCTTAAAATAACCCATCTCAAAGCTCAATGTAGATAAAACTATGAAGGTGGTTCCCTACTCAGTAGCAACAAGTTTCATGAAAGGTATAATGCAATCACCCTAGCAGTAAGTCTCTTTGGTTACCCGATCGAGACAATAAACTGATTGAGCAAATGAGACATGAAGTGACATAAAAAAAAACCAATGTTCATTATGAAAAAGTTTGATAAGAAAATGTGACAAGAGTAAACTAGCAAAAAGAGGCAAAGATATACCAAAATGACCGAGAAGTTTCATTAATTTCTAAATATAAAAATGTACAAATTTTTCTATGGTTAAGAGTACCAAAAATATATTCATTTACAATGTTTTTTCTAGAAAATTTTTCTAAGTTTTAAAAGGCCGGCTAGGTTTTTGAGTGGAGGACCTTCCATCAGCTCCAATATCTGAGTCGTTGCTTGAAGATCCCTCAGAGCTATTGTAAAATCTAGGTCTACAAACTTTAGTTTGATATAGCCTGATTGAATAAATCAGTCGATAGTTGTGATGCTATTGACTCAAAGCTGCTCGCTCAGAATCTTTTTCTGTGGTGGATTGGATAGGAGCACCTAAAAAAAATCCTCCTTGGTTTTCATTGCGTCCATTATTTCTTTTAGTTCCCTGTTTCTTATTGGACAATTAATACAAGATCTAATAGAGTAGCAATCCCTCCTCTATTGCTTTCGGCCTTTGTCCAGCTATCGCTACGTACTTCTCAGCCTTCTTTGCGAGCAAGGCCGAGGTCTTAGCTTTATCTAAAGCTGCATCCCCCTTCATTTCTGGTAGGTCGAGTGCCATTGACAGAAAGTGGGAAGCCTATCATGGCTTAAGATGATTGCGATGATTCTTCTTATAGAGCTCTAGATGCTCAAGTGCTTGAAGAGAGTTTTTAAAGGCTTGAGTCCATAACACTTCAATGAATGTAGATGGGTAGACATTAGCTGATGGAAAACCATTGTACCAATCCACCTTCCAGTTAATTGCAGTGTACCTACTGTTGAAGCTACTTTGCCCTCTTGCTCTGAGAGGGAACCCAATCAACTAAGGAACCCTTCCTTTTCTTCTAATAAAAAAGAGGAGGTGGAAGAGTCAACTTAGAAATTGGCTCCTTACCCTCCCGGTGTTGCACCTCCTCTTAAGAAGCTGGCTTTGGGTCAGTCTCTGATTTGGTCTAGGTGGTAGAAGCAAGTCAACTAGCCTCACTTCATGTAGAAAGTCCAATGAATGTAGCATCATGTTAAGGAGAATGCAACCACATTCTCTCCCTTTCCTTAGAGTATTCTTCTTCAACCTTGCTCTATTATTGGTGACCAGATGGCTCTCAAGGCTCTCAAGGCTCTCGTCAGCTCGTGCACAAAAGAGTTGCACCCAGCATATTATTGTTAGTGAAATTTGTGGGTCTCCTTTATATGATGTTTAGTTCACTAATGAAAATTTACTAAATCACCACTATAGTTGCAGATATAGAAAAATTAAAATTTGAACCTATGAGTCCGACTCCACCACCACGAGCTTTGATCAACCTTCACTTGTTCATTACGACTTTCTGAGAAGGAACTATCTTTGATTGGCCCTCAACTTTTATCTTATTTTGGGTTGTTTAGGTAGAAAATTCTAGCTCCCACTCAACTTCATCTGCATCAGAGATGGCCCACAAATCTGTTGTCATTCTGCCAAAAACCCCGGGGAATAAAAACCTGTTGATAGTCGTCAAATCCCTATACTAGGAAACTAAAAGGAAATATTCGTCAATTTTAACTGCCTCAATCTGGGAAAATCCATCAACTTCTTTCTTTTGAAGGCATCCATGGTTGGCATAGTTTTGTTTCCCTAGTTTGCAGAGGACGAGCCGATGAAGAACTTGAACTTACAGTCCTTCTCTTTAGCCTACAAGTTCAAGAATAGAAACTGATCGATTTTCCCAAACAATATGTACCCATCAGCCTCCACAAAAATGGAGAACAAGCGGCTGAAAATATCACTCTACCACAGGATTCTTCTTTACCAATAGCAAATTAGGTGAGTCATAATCTCTATAATAGAATTTGACTTAATTTGCTTCAGGATAAAGCCATATATATTTATTGAAAATTGCACAAAGCTCTTGGCATAGAGACAGCCAAAACCCATATCTAAGTTGGTCTCTGTAAACAACCAGGCTATCATCAAACTGATCAGACACCCTCTCATTTAGTTGAGCATCGAAATCTGAAGGTTGAATAAAAAAGTAAAGTCCTCCTATACAAAACCTACCTTTGATGAGAACAAAATCAATCACTCAGTCGCAACTAGAAGTCCAGAAGTTTGTTGAGTGTGCATTGGAACAATAAAAAAATGAGAGAAAAAGGTGAAAGAAAGAAGGGAAATCAATGGACAAAAGCTTAAAGAAAGAGAGATAGCAAGCGTGTAAGTAAATACCACAGCTTTTATTTATAGGGATGCAGTAGAAGATGAAATGTTACTTGGGGATTTCGAGAGAAAATATCATATCAACATAGAAATAAAGCAGAAAATAAAATAAGAAATTTTTATTTTGATAATAAAGTAATTATATTAAGACTCTAGTCTGACATGAGGTACTTCACAAATTAGTCTTCGACAGCCTTGAATGGGTCAAGACCATTTCTAACTAATCTCTTGTATAGCATCTAATTATCGAGCTTGAAATGATTTGCTTGGTCGGCCTGATAGTGGGCCCTCATCATGAAGGCATCTTCCTAGAGTTCAGATACTCCTCGGTGAAGGCCAGTTATTTATCCTCTCATCTCGTCCAATTGGATCAACACTCTACAAACATCTACCCTCTCGCCAAGTGAGAGTAACCACCATTTCATTTAGGTTATTGGTCGAGGTTTTCGAGGACATCTGGTATCCCTTAAATTCCTCTTCGTGAATTACCAAATGGTCAGCCAAGCGGTTGACTACGTTTTCCTCACTTTTGGTCAACGCTTAGTGCACAGGAGTTGCCACCATTGTGAGATCTCGGCCATCTCCAACAAGAGGCAAACCCTCGATCCCGACGTCCTCATATACTTCAGGAAATAAGAATTAATAAGTGAGAAGAAAAATAAAAAAAATCCTAAGATAAACAAAAATATGTACACAGGATCCTCTCCACCATAGACCAAGCATCTCCACCTACATTCAGTGATGAAATATCATTTGGGGGTCTTTTCTTCCCAACCAGTTGGTCATCTTCACCAATTCCTAGTACACTAGTCGGCTGAAGATACATACAGTATCTAGCTGACCCAGAGTCTCAATTAGGGCCTTAGTCGACGAATCAATCGTTGATCCATTTAGAGTCGGTCGGTTGCCCCATCCAAAAGTTGAGTAGCAACCTTGGCCAAGAACTAACCATGGATAGCTAAGGCGACCAAGCCAGAAACAGCAAGGCTCAGGCCCACAGGGTTGTAATTCCTAGAATAACTCCTACAATCCTCTTTAAAGCATGGTTAGAAATATGAATTTTCTTCATTGATTTCCATCTTTTATATATAGAGGGGTCTTTTCATGTAATAAGAATTTTTGTCATCTCTCCCTCCTCTCATGTAAGAAGGGAATTTAGGCCCTTCTCCAACTTCATTTACAAAAGATATTTGATTATATGAAATAGTTCACATGAGCCCGGGAATACCCAATTTTGCGTCAGAAGTGCAAGTCGTGCACTCATCTTCTCTCTTTCTCTCTCTTCTCTTATCTTGGTTAAAGTGCAAAAATCCTTTGGTTGTGCCTCCTAGACAAAATATATATATATATATATTTAATTTAGTTTACTCTCCCTCCTCTCATGTACAAAGGGAATTTAGGCCCTTCTCCAACTTTATGTGCAGAAGATATTTGATTATATGAAATAGTTCACATGAGCCCTGAAATACCCAATTTTGCGTCAGAAGTGCAAGTCGTTGTGCACTCATGTTCTCTCTTTCTCTAACTTTAGTTTACTTATTCGATAAAATGTTTAATAAATTTAAACTATTACAGCTAGGCAGATTGATTTATTTTCTCGATGACATCCGGATGAAGCAGTTGATCGCTGAATGTGGCATGTGGCCCAAAATATTATTGGTGCAAATGTAACTTTTGGTTGTTGTCATTTTATTTGGATATAATTTTTTTTTATTTGAAATTAATGAAATATATGTTGTTTAGAAATTCTTAGTTATTTTCATGAATATTTTTTAACATGCTTTGAAATGTCTATAATTGCTTCTTTTAGCCATGTTGAGATGAATGTGAGTAATTCTTGAGAGAATTTAAATGCATTCCACAATGAAAACTTCCCGTGAAGAGAAATCATTGACATACATACCACATAACATTATCATCTTAATTTTACACAATAATGCATGAAGAATATGACTTACAAGAACTACAAGATTTTTCTTTTGTGGAAACTAAAAGGGAAAAATAGAGCCCAACTTAAATAAAGTAATTCTATTATGTAGTTTGGAAGTTACAATAGACCATCCTTCCTTATCACTGGAGAAGGTAATGTTACAGACAATGGGCTAATTTGTTTTGGCATTAATTGACGATGGATGACAATAGACAACAGGCATTGATTCTCGTTCATTGATCATAAATATATGGGTAATGTTAGCAATTGTCAACTGCAAGGGTTGATGTGGCAGGCATTGTGTAATTGGGTGAGGGATGATAGAAATTGAGTATTGATGGGCATATCTTTGACATTAAGTGAACTCAAAATTCTCTAAGGAGTATCCATTTATAGATTTTTAAAAGGGTTATTTTGATCTTTTTAACAAGAAAAAAATATAATCAATTAAATCATTAATGTTGATCATTCAGTCTTTTTAGATAGATTAATGTTTTAATAATATTACAATTAAGTGATTATTGCCTCACTTGCTTTATCTCGTCGTGTTGCTCGCTTTGATTATCAACGTATAAAATTAAAAGTTAGGGATTACTTATGGTAGTTTTTTTTACAACATTTTTTAGACAATTATTACAACTTTATTGGGTTGCAAATATATTGTTATTTTTTATTTTTTTTTATGAACAATATAAACTCTTTATAATCAAATCTGTTAAAGCATGATATGATTAGACTAGTAGACGTAATATTATAAAGATATTTACAATTCTCATAAAAAACCTTTAAAAAATGTAATTATCTTATAACAATTCTACAATTATTTCTTAAAACAGTTGCAGCGGTTATAAATAGACTCTTAACATGTATAGTTCTTAGCACCTTATTTGAACTACCAAGGCATTTTTAGTATCAATGGACTGGTTCAATAAGATTCTCATTCCAACTATTGATTTGCCGAAACATAATTCAAATGATCTCTCCATTAATTCCATGAATTTTAAAATTTTTGATTACTTAGATATCTAAATGTTCCATTATGATTCGTTTTCAATTAAATAAGTTTTGTTATGACACATCAATCTTCTAAGTAATCTCTTCTAATCCATATGCAACTCACAAATAACAATGAAGAAATCTTCTCCTCATGCGGTTGACTAATGGACATTTGCATCAACCACCAAACTATACGATAAATCTCATCTTAATTATTTGTCTTATAATATATATAGATAATTATGTATATGCAATATTCATAATTAATTATAAAAATTTTAAAAAAGAAATTCTCAAACCTTGTCTAAATCTGAAATGCTGGTTGCTTGGTCTCCATATTCTCTTTTCTCACTAGGGCTGCAAAACAACTCGTGTTCTGCTCGTTAAGAAGCTCGTGTTCGGCTCTTTAATTTCATTCGATAAGTTAATGTGTTCAACACGAACTACTCGTTTTGGCTCGAAATACTACTCATCAAGTTTAAATATATATATATATATATATATATATATACATACATAGTATTTTAAAAAAATCTAATTGCTACAACGCTACAAAGATTTATAATCAATTAAAATATTGATTAAGAAAATAGAATAAAAATTATTAAATTAGATTAAAATGATGTTTTAAAATAAATAATAATTTTTAAATCTTGTTCAAACTCTTATTGTCTTATGGTCTTAGAGTTGTTAAAAGAACTATTTGTTCGTAAATAACTCGTGTTCGGCTCGTTAAGCAAACGAGTCGAACACGAACACACTTTTTGAGCTCGAAATATAAATGAGCCGAGGCTCGCTCGTGTTCGGCTCGTTTACACACCCCTATTTCTCACCAAGCATTTCACACGTGTAAGGAGTAGCCTTGCAGTCTTAGCTAGCTAGAAGGTGAATGAAATGAATATTCAACTAAGCCACGACAAGCAAGCAGAAAAGTTCAGAGAGAAGGCGGCAGTTTCTAAGGTGATAAATTCGTTTTTATTTATTTATTATTTTAGGGCATTTACATAAATATCATATAATTTTTATGTATTTAAATATTAAACACCTAAATATTCATATTTACATCCATGCCACTTATATCCTTAACATCACATCAAAAATATAATTATCACTCTTTTTTAAGTGAAACATGTTCTTTCGTGCATAAGTTTATAACATCAAGGTGTTATAACTTATAAGTGTAAATATAAAAGCCTTTATGTGTAAGATATGTAAATACATATGAGTTATGTGGAATGTATGCAAATTTTCCTTTTTTTTTTTTAACAAAAAACAAATAAAACCGAAGATATGAAACAAAAAATTATTTTCATAAAGTCTTTTGGCGGCCGGGGCCATCAAAATACTCTTTTTTTTATGGCCTGAAAGCTCGAGGAATATCGAATCATTTCTTCTTGTTATTTTGTTTCTTATTATTTTAATTTGTGTTTTTTTCATGCTTTATTTATATTGTCATAAATTACTATCGTATGTCTATGTGTGTGTATCTATATATATATATATATGAAGATACATTTCTATATTGTTTCCTATCTTTTTAATATAACCAAATTTAAAAGGCCAATGGACGAATGATGTATTCACGTGACAAGTGTTGGGTGGCTGAGACGACCAATTGTCGTTTATCTAAGTGCTCGAATTGATAGGAATATAAAAACTATTTTCCTGAATGATTTCAAAGCCGGACGATCAAGTTAATTGCTTATTACAAAATGTTGAGCTATGAACGAAGCATTTGTTTCTGAAAAAATATTAAATAAGTATTCTGGGCTTAGAGTTATGTTCGAAGTCCAATTAAATCACGCAATGTTGAAAAAAAAATCTGTCTGGTAACACAATAGAATATTCCTCCAATGTTATTCAAGTATTACTGTATGTTATTTAGGTGTTATTATGTGTTGTTCAAGTATTATTGATGTGTTATTATGTTATTATAACACTGAGAATATTCTCAAAACATAATAAAACCTGAATAACATACAATAACACCTGAATAACACAGAATAACACGATGGGAACATTTCCTTGTGTTACGAGCTGATCAACTCCACGACGTAATTTCATTGGACCCCGCACGTAACTCTACTTGTGGAGTCCTTATGTATTAATTTTTCTTTGTTTTTTATTTCTTTTTTTGGGCTAATTTTCAATATTATATGAAATATGTCTAACGTACATATTCTATTAATAAACCATCTATTTTTATCCATTGTTTTTTTTTTTTTACTTAAACCTACTATGCGAGAATGATTGAAAGCGGAGTATATGGTTTTTATTTTTTAAGTCATACTCGGTCAAATTATGTTTGAGTTTACTTGCATATTTGTGTATGGAGATAATATTAAACATTTATTGATTTGCGTGAAATACGTGGCATTTTGTTTAGCACTTGTTGATTTGACATGCTATATTTTTATGGAAATTCAAATTTATTTTATGAATCACCGGTTATTTATATACTCACACGGATACATCGTGAAATACAAGGTGTTTTTTCCGCATTGAATGATTTGACATGCTATATTTTTAAGAAAATTCAAAATTATTTGATGAATCAGCTGTAATTTAACACACATTGAATCCGTCCTAAATACCGATTCTATATATATATAGACTGCATACTTCATATGTATGGTAGTTTGTTAGGGTACTTTTCTACAGTGATTCATGCCTCTATGTACACACAAATATATCTCTATGGGGGGAGCAAGTAATGATTTCTAACAATTTGCTTGCAGGTGTTATTTAGCTCCCCCACTTATAAGCTATATCTCATTATATATTATATATATATAGAAAAGAATCAGTATTTAGGACGGATTTAACTATCCCCTAAAGACCGGTTTCCCATATGTGCTAATTTGATCCCAAGAAAATTCAAATCCATGACAAAGATGACTTACACTTACGCCGCCTTCCAAAAGGAGGGCGTGCGCTCGCGCGCACACACACATATATATAATTTTTGGTCTAACACAATTTTCTTTCTTATATTAGTTGATTTATCATTTGTGCGAACACCTAATCAACACATTTTTTATTTTTTCAGAATGTTTATTGAATTTGAAATCAATATTATGGTCGAATATACATTCAACCATGTAAAAATTTCATGGATTTTAAAATGATTCCAATGAAAAATTAAAAGATTTTGGTATTAGCATTTGATCGACATGCAATGCTTACATAACTGCTGCTACTTGCCTTGCAAACTTAACCATTCTTATTTATCCGATTAAAAAGTTGCTGCATATAAACTTATAGGGTCCTTGCCCTTTTCTATCTTGAATGTATACACTTGCTGATGGCTTGACCATTTATTCATGAGGATAATAAATTTAAACATTTTATTCTAGGTCTATTAAAAAATGTGAAAAAAAAAACAATTGAATTAACATTTATTGACTTTTAAGAAAAGAAATAATAACCCGAGAAAATTTTATTCCAGTAAAAAAAGGTTATATGATTTGTGACCGATAGTTTCACGAAAAGAAGAAATCATCAGTCACTAAGTACAATTCACACAAAAAAGTCTAAACAAGATTCGTTGATTAAATGGGAGTGCATCACTTGTATTTAAAATTAAAATAGTATTATGAAGATACTAGAAATAAAATAAATATATTAATTAAAGATTTAGTGTATAATATTGCATTATATATGCATCAAAATTATTAAAATGATAAATTGAATGATAGCTATAAAATGATTGTGGAAACAAAACCATACCGATACAATAATTGAATATTAAACCGCCCAATAAAAAATGGACAGAGAAAACAGATATCATTCATTCATTAATTTCATTTGTCATATCGAAATTAGCCATGACACATCATCTATAGCAAAAGCATACGATCTTTTATGAGCCACACATAAATTGGTACCCAAGAAATTAAGAAGGGCACATACATGAGCTGGACCGCACAACCAAGCACTCACCGACCACTACTTCAAAACAACATCACATCACATCACCTCACTTTTTTGTGGACCTCAACATCACCATCGAACGCCCAATCAGTCTGAAACAACTCAACGCGCTTCAGAGCCACACCCACATAATCCTCTCCACCCCCATATTATTTGGACCTGCTAATTCTGTTTCAAGCCACAAATACCTTCTAATTAGTTAAAACAATGGAAGATTTACCGGCATACCACTCAATTCTTATGTATTTGCACATCTAAATCTTAAACTCCAATACATACATTATATAAAAGTCTCAATTTACCTGCATTACACTTTCTAAAAATGAAAATAAAGATTTCTTCCAATTTGCTCAAAATCTAAAAAATTTGTAGAGTTATTTGATTCACTATAAAATAAGTTTAGGATTTGTATTATTTTTTTATTTGATTTGAATTAGAGTAAAAATAATATATTTCAAAATATGCTTTATTGTCTGACAATGGCGGTGGGTTGGCAGCCAACCGGTGGAGGCATATGGAGATGGCAGACCGTGACGGCGAATGGCCAATGGTAGCGACTGTGAACGATAGCCAGAGATGACGAATAGACAGCGGGAGGCAGACAACGTCGACGACAGATAGGCAACAGGGAACGACCAACGGAAGCTGGGGGTGGCGGCTTGCCAATAGCGTGTTACTGTATAACTTAAATTCGGTCAAATCTGTTAAATTCAAAATTGAACCAAAATAAACTAATGAGTGAACTTCAAATTCATTCAAACTTTATATTCTATTTACATTTTTTCATATCAAATACATAATACCTATAAAAAAAATTACAATAAATTACATCTTGTTCCAATCAAACAACCCTTTAAGCTTTCATATTTACTTGCATAATAATTTGGTGTAGTAAATTTAGTCATTATTAAAGTGTATTTCACATTCAAAAATAGGTGATAGTGATATTAAAGATTTGAGTAGTTTTTATGCATGAAAATAAAAAAGTTTGGGCATTAAGGGTCTCTATGAGGCAGCTGCAGCTTAATAATAAGCTCCTGCGTAGCAGCTGTCAATGGAAGCTGTTGCGGATAAGTTGACTGTCTGTTTGCCTTTTACAGTTTGAAATAGTTGTGTTACAGTTGTTTCTGGACAAATGACTATTCTACTCTTATATAGCAATGTTGTTTGCAACAGAACCATTCATACGAGTACATTCTAAGCTTTAAAAGCAAATATCTATTGCAGAACATTACAAAATAAAGATAGACACCTCACTTAATAGTGTGTAGCATGACTAAAAAAGTAAGAAAATGACTATTAAAATAATAATCAATAATATGGTAATATTATTTTTAAAGAACAAACGACGTATGTCACGAGCTAAGCAGTCCTCCAAGGATGATCTCCATCACTCTCAACAATGGAATCTTCAAGACTATCTGCCCACTAAAAATAGTCACAGTTTTTCTTGATTCTCCGGGGGCTCCTATAAAACTGTCTATGTAACTATGTGGCTGAAGTGAAGTTAGCAGGTAACTTTGAAGTTCACAGCAGCAGTGCAATTGTCTGGAGATATTAGAAATACTCTAGCTCATCTTGCTTGAATGGTTAAAAAAAAGTCTTAGACATAGTACAAGTAAGATTTGATAATAGAAGTAATTAATTTTAGTTTTATGCAGTTGTGAGATCTCATAAAACTCAATATATAAAGCAATAAATCTGTCCCTACAAGAAGACAATAGACCTTATAATTCTTGGTTGCATTTAACTTACATAATATCAAACTCATGTATCTCACATATATTTCACCAAAAAAGACCATATAAAAGAACCTAAAAAATCATAGCATCAAAAGAAAGAGATGAACTTGATTGCCTTCATTACGATTTCACATGTGACAGGCCATCCAGAAAACCCATAAGGTCAACCGTCTCATCATAGACCTCCAAAACCCACAAAAAAAAATTAAAGAAGTATAAAAGGAAAAAAAACACATATAAGTTGCATAAAAAACAAAAACAGTATATATCAAATGCATAAGGAATAGAAATAAATATGACCTATACAAAATATTGATACAATAAACAATGAATGTCTTCGACAACCATTATAATTAATAATACGATAAAAACTAACATGCCCCCCATTCACCTTCCAACTATCGCATCCATAATTCGTTCCTCCAACTCTGACTTCTCACTTGCACCTTTCCCATCTTTAGTGTAGGTCTTAAGAATATCATTTTCAGTCTTTGACAAAGACTATCCAAGGCGGTAGTCATATGCCTCAGCCAGTAACAAGTGCCTTCAACCCTATTAAGAAGTATCGGTAAATCATTTCAAAGAGTGTTGAAATTGTTTTATAGTTCACCACATTGATTCATTCTATAATAATATATAGAGGTTATTGCTAACACCTCTTGTGAAGTCATTTTGGACGAGTCATGAATTTCAGGATTTTTGTTTAATTCCTCCAACATATTTGTGAATACCGCCTATGCATGCAAAACATGTTGTTAAATCTCGTTGAGTTGCTAGCAAGCAACTCACCAACACATTTCTTAACAACCTATGAGGATGTCATGCAAGGGGAGTGCTCTATGTATAACTTATTAGAAACCGTACTTCAAGCATACTACAACTGCAACTCTCCCTCTGCACATTTCTCTAGTTTCAACCATGTATTTTAATATCAAAGTGGCCAATCAAAATATAACAATGAATTAGCTATAATCATATAAGGTTACAAATAAAACAAAAATAAGCAAATAACATTACAGAAGTAAATAGAAATATAACGATGAATGAAAAAATCTCAAGTAAAGTGGCACGTTCAAAACAACATAAATATCCAAAACAAGATAAAAACAATAAACAAATAGAAATGTTCAGAGTAAATAAGAAAATAACAAATATGAAATTTCACACAAGAATCTAATAAAAAAAGAGTATCCCTCAAATGTCACAGCTCCCAAGAACATAACGTAGATAAGCTACCCTACCGTCATTGGACATCATTATGAAACACTGCCTTTGAGTAGAATCTTCAAGCAACTTCATAGAGAACAAATATCGTGGCATGTCCTCGTAAATTTCTGGAGTTGCATCCAAAATTCACATAACCTGCTGGATAGAAGATGGTTATGATGGGCCGGGGTCCTTGATGCATGATGCCACCAACTGTGAGATTTGACTTCTAATAAAAACAACCCCCTCTTTTTTTTTTCCAACCCGGAGATGCTTTGAACTACTCGTGGATTCAACTTCATGAAGGTCTGGGCTGAGGCCTTCACTGGACTAACCTGTTTAATCAGCTCCCAAATTTCGAGGGATGGCACAAAACCCCAACCACGGATTTAGGGACTAAACCTAATATTAACCAATGATTTTCTATAACACTGAATCATGGGAGAAACTTAAAATTGCTCTTATTTGGCACATACAATGTTTAATGTATCACATTCCTTTACATTATCCAATTTGCTACATAAGAATAGTAGTTTTTAACATCTTAAAATTCTCCAAACCAACTCATCCAAAAAGGGTAATCTTTAGAATTAATATTTACATTTAGGAATAGTTACTATCCTTACATTTAACATTCACATTTAGGAGTAGTTGCTAGATAAAACACCATTTTAATCAACATTCCAAACTAAGGACTAATAGTAGTAGACTAGAATTCGACTAAGGACATTTTTCCTCGCTTCCTCATGGGATTCATGGGATTCCTCATGGGATTGATATTCGGGGCTTAATCAGAAAGTTCTATATTACTTGAAGCGATATGTGCACTTGTGTAGAACCCATAATGTGTGAACTATTTGCTACATTTTATAATATTTTGATTTTGTATATTAGTTGCTAAATATAAATTGAGTCAAGTTTTTTGATGTCTTTTGAAAGATAAATTACTGTGTAATTACGGGTCGGGTCAAGTTTGGCACCGTCACAGGGGAATTAAATTGACATAAAACACACAGAAAAACAATGCACGCTAGGGGCACATCAAAGGTATGGATAAAATCCCAACCCATATTTTTCATTTGAAGCAGTTACATATAGGACACCTGAAATATTGCTATCAATAGATCAAGCACCCTATGTTAATAATTTCTTAAATTCTCACTCAAATATCAAAGGTAAAGAAAAACCCCATCAAATATTTTTCATTTAACGATACTGTTGAGAAAGTGGAGCTATGTCCACTGCGGCTTAGGCAAGTTATTAAACCAAAAATTAAGTTTAATAACTTTCCTTAGTCTCTATTGCACGCCCATTCTCCCGCCTCTTCTCTTCTCTGTTGAACTGCGTAACCGCGTAACCGCGTAATCGCGTGAAGCTCCGTGTTTCTCCTTCTCTCTGCGTTCTCGCGTTGTCTGTATTGGAATTCCACCTATAGAATTGCTAAATAGGGATTATGGTTGCCTTAAGTGGGCTTACTAGCTTGGTTATAAATTGGAAAACACAAAGCCCAGGTGAATCACTCTCCAATTAATCCAATCTCCTTCCTTTGCTAGGTGGCTTACAATTGGCTTACGAAATTCTTCTTCCCTTCGCTGTAGCTCTTTTAAGAGAAAGAAAAGGAGAGAGCAATAGAGAGAGGAGGAGAGAGAGAGAGAGAGAAGTTAGAGTTTTTTTGTAAACGTCGAGGAGATTGACGGTGTATTTTCTTCGAAGTAATAAAATCCTCTGTAGCTCCGTGGACGTAGACAATTTGTCGAACCACGTAAATCTTGTGTCGCTTTTTTCTGGTGTAATTTTTTCTTGATCTGTTTTTGCTTTATTACTGTCATTTTTCATAATAATTGGTATCAGAACCTCGGTTCTGATTTGAGGGAGAATGATGGCTGGAGACAAAGTGAAGGTTTCGGGGATTGAGAAGTTCGATGACACAGATTTTGGTTGTTGGAGGATGCAAATAGAGGACCACCTCTAAGGGAAGAAACTTCATCTTTTATTATTGGGAAAGCGAACGAAGAAGTTGGAAGGGACTGATTGGAATCTGTTGGATCGACAGGTTCTAAGGGTTATTAAATTAACCATATCGAAGTCTGTTGCCCACAACGTCATAAAGGAGAGGACAACGACTGATCTTATGGTTGTTTTATCAAGTATGTATGAAAAAACATCAGCGAATAACAAGGTGCACTTGATGAAAAAGTTATTCAATCTAAAAATGACAGAATATGTGTTTATTTTTTAACATCTGAATGTTTTTAACATCATCACGAATCAATTGTCATCCGTTGAAATTGATTTTGACGATGAGATACGTGCGCCGATACTGTTGGCTTCATTGTCAAATAGCTGGGAAGCCATGAGAATGATAGTTAGCAACTCAGCAGATAAAACTAAGTTAAAATACAATTAAAATATGATGATATTCATGATTTGATTTTGGCTGAGGAGGTGCGCTGGAAAGATTCTGGTGAGACCTCAAGTTTGAGTTCAACACTAAATGTTGATTCCAGAGGGAGATCACGGGAGATCACATTCACATGACAAGAACTCAAATAGAGGAAGGTCGAAATCAAAGCACAGAAGCAAGAGCAAGTCAAAGCCTGGTCAGCAAACAACCTGCTGGAACTTTAGCAAAACACGCCACATAAAGAAGAACTGCAAAAATCTTAAGAAGACGGAGAACATCAGTGCTAATGTTGTAACTGAAGAAGTACAAGAAGAGTTATTGCTTGCAGTTCATAGCTCTATTGACGACTGGATACTGGACTCATGAACTTCTTTTAATACATCTTCCCACCGGGAGTTAATGAAAAACTATGTTATAGGTGACTTTGGGAAGGTGTACCTGGTTGACGGAGCAACTTTGAACGTGGTGGTGATGGGAGATGTTGAAATTGCACTCCCTAAAAAAACAAATGGATCCTGTAAAAGGTTAGACAGATTTCTTAACTGAAAAAGAACCTCATATCTGTTGGCCAATCTGATGAGGGAGGTCATTCAATAGTGTTCTCGGATAACACCTGGAAGATTATCAAAGGAGCATTGGTACTGGCTCGAGATAAAAAGACTGGTACGCTATATATGACAACTAGTTTAATTAACAGTGTTGATACTACAATTGTAGAGAGCACAACAGACATGTGGCATTGCAGGCTTGGACACATGAGTCAGAGAGGTATGAAATAGCTTTAGTCCAGAGCCACCAGAAGAATGTCAGTTTTTTGAAAGGTGGTAGGGTGCCAAATGCAAGAAAACTAGAACTGGTACACACCAATGTGTGAGGGCCTTCCCTATTGGCATCTCTTGGAGACTCTCACTATTACGTCACATTCATAGATGACCACAGCAAAAAGGTATGGGTTTAGTTTCTGAAGCATAAATTTGATTTATTTTGTGTGTTTAAAACTTGGAAGGGCATTATTGAAACGAAGATAGATCTAAAACATAAATGTTTGAGATCTGACAATGGTGGTGAGTACATTGATGGTGTGTTCAAGGAGTAATGTGCAACTCAGGGTATCTGAATGGAGAAGACCATTTCGGAGACACCGTAGCAAAATGGAGTTGCAAAATGCATGAACAGGACCATCAATGAGCGTGCTAAGAGCATGAGATTGCACGTCAGACTACCACCAACCTTCTAGCCAAATACGGTCAGCACTGCAGTTTACTTGATCAATAGAGAGCCATCCATCCCATTAGACTGTAAATTACCTAAGGAGGTCTGGAGCGGTAAAGAGGTCAAATTTTCTCATCTTAAGACTTTTGGTTATCTTTCTTATGCTCTAATCAATCCCGATACACGTAGCAAGCTTGAGGCTAAGTCAAAGAAATGTTATTTCATTGACTATGGAAATGAAGCATTCGGTTATCGTTTCTCGGAAGATCATTAAAAGTAGAAATATGATTTTTAATGAGAAGATGATGTACAAGGATAAGACTAGTATAAAATCTGAAGTAGCTTATCAGGAATCAGAGTTTGTGAGATTTGACGATCCAACTGAGGTTGTAGTGCAGGGCGAAGATGTGAATGACGAGGAGAATGGGTCTAGGGCACCCATTCCTATTATTCCACAAGCAGGTTCAAAGTCCTTCACTACTCCATCCGTCGTTCACAGGGCATTCATGAGCAGGCATTCGTCGCAACGCTACTCACCAACTGTGAATTACATCTTGCTGACAGATAGTGGAGAACCACAGAGCTATGAAGAAACCTTATCAGATGAAAATACTATCAAGTGGGAGTTGGCCACGAGGGAGGAGATGGATTCCCTGATAGGAAATCAGACATGGAATCTAATAGAACTTCCATTATGGAAGAAGGCATTGCACAACAAGTGGGTGTACTGGGTAAAAACTGAGTCTGATGGCAGTAAAAGGTACAAAGTCACACTTGTTACAAAAGGCTTTCAGCAGAAGCAGGGCATTGATTACTTTGAGATCTTTTCTCCTGTGGTAAAGCTCACAATCATTAGAATTGTCCTGTCTATGGTTGCTACCGAAGGTCAATTCCTGGAGCAATTAGATGTGAAGACAACTTTTCTTCATGGAGACCTTGAAGAAGACATCTATATGCACCTGACGGAAGGGTTCATGGTATAAGGAAAAAAATTTAGTTTGTAGAATGAAGAAGAGCTTGTATGGTCTGAAGTAAACTCTCGGACAATGGTACAAGAATTTTGATAATTTCATGCAAGATGCTTGGTACAGAAGATGCCAGACAGATCACTGTTGCTATGTCAGGTACTTTGACAGTTCCAATATCATCTTGTTGTTGTATGTGGATGATATGCTTATTGCAGGGGCTAGCATTGATGAGATCAATAATATGAAGAAGCAGATGTCAGAGCACTTTACAATGAAGGATTTAGGAGCGGCAAAACAAGTCCTTGGCATGAGAATTGTGAGAGACTGAGTCAGAGACACTTTAAGGATTTCACAAGATGAATATGTGAAAAGGTGCTTAGTAGGTTCGATATGGACAATGTCAAGCCAATTGACACACCTTTGGGCAGTCACTTCAGACTTAGCAAGTATCAGTCACCCAAGTCAGATGAGAAATAAGGCTACATGAGTAAGGTTCCTTACACTTCTATTGGTTCACTTATGTATTCTATGGTCTGCACCAGACTAGATATTGCCCATGCAGTGGTTGTGAGTAGATACATGAGTAATCTAGGGAAGGAACATTGAGAAGTTGTGAAGTGGATCCTGAGGTACTAAAGAGGCTCTTCAGAAACCTGCTTGTGTTTCTCAGGAAAGAGCCTAGAGGTACAAGGCTATGTTGATGCAGATTTAGCTGAAGACATTGATAGTAAGAAGAGTATTTCATGTTATGTTTATACCCTTGGTGATACTGCAGTGTCATGAGACTCAAATCTACAAAAGAAAGTTTCTCTGTCCACTATAGAAGCTGAGTATGTTGCAGTGTCAGAGGCTGCAAAAGAGATGATATGACTGTAGAGCTTCCTTGAAGATTTGGGTAAGGAGGCTCAGAAAGTCACTCTCCATAGTGATAATAAGAGCGTCATATTCCTTGCCAGGAATCCAACTTTTCAATCTAGGACCAAACACATTCATATCAGGTATCACTTCATTCGATCTTTATTAGATGATGGACAACTGTTACTTAAGAAAATTTGTGGAAGTAAGAACCTTGCTCATATGTTGATTATGGGGGTTACCCTTGAGAAACTGAAGTTGTGCTCGACCTCAGTTGGCCTTCTAGCGTGAAGACATGGGCTTTGAGTTATAGAGGTGGAGGATATCACATTTGAATAAAAAGGGGTGATGCAGCCAATGGGTGGTACAGTCAGTGTCCTGTCCCCCAGTCTCCAAGTGGGAGAATTGTTGAGAAAGTGGAGCTATGTCCACTGCGGCTTAGGCAAGTTATTAAACAAAAATTAAGTTTAATAACTTTCCTTAATCTCTGTTGCATGCTCGAACTCCCGCCTCTTTCCTTCTCTGATGAACAGCACAACCACGTGAAGCTCTGTGTTTCTCCTCCTCTCCGCGTTCCCGTGTTGCCTGTATTGAAATCCCGCTTGCAGAATTGCTAAATAAGGATTATGGTTTCCTTAAGTGGGCTTAATAGCTTGGTTATAAATTGAAAAATGCAAAGCTCAGGTGAATCACTCTCCAATTAATCCAATCTCCTTCCTCTGCTAGGTGGCTTACGGGTGGCTTACAGAATTCTTCTTCCCTTGGCTGTGGCTCTTTTAAGAGGGAGAAAAGGAGAGAGAGAGAGAGAGATAGAGAGAGGAGAGTTTTTTTATAAATGTCGAGGCGCTCGATGGTGTATTTTCTTTGAAGTAATAAAATCCTCTACAGCTCCGTAGACGTAGACAATTTTTCGAACCACGTAAATCTTGTGTCACCTTTTTCTGGTGTAATTTTTTCTCGATCTGTTTTTCGATGTATTGCCATCGTTTTTCATAACAACTAATACATACAAAGCACCTAAAACATTGCTATCAACAAATGAAGCATCCTCTCTCAGCCATTCTTAAATTCTCACTCAATCATCAAAGGTAACCCCCACCTAGAATGACACACTTGAAACTTTGTTGTCAACAAATCATGCAGTCTCTTTCAGCCATTTCTCAAATTCTGACTCAAACATCAAAGGTATAGATAAAATCCTACTTCATATTACATTCAATCACAAATTTACAAAATCAAAATTCAAAATCATAAAGAGAAAGTCACAAATCACAAAATCTAAATTCTAACATCAAAACACAAATGAGTAAGCCAGAAGTAGCAAAATCCAGATTCTCACTTCAAATTGCAAATGACAAAACCACAAATCGCAAAGAGAAAGTCATTCCATAAAAAAATGGTGCACTGTGGGAGGATGGAGAGCACAATAACCATAGAAAGAGTAGAAAGACAACTCACTGCCATCGAAGAAAGGCACGGGAGAGGAGCGATCGAGATGGGTGTGACTAGGTAGAAGAAATGCGAGAGGAAGGGCAATGGTGAGAGGGGAGTGCAAGGGTAGTAGAGTAATAGGTTCTCGAAGAAATACGGGCAGTGGGGTCGAATCCATGGCCTTCGTTTAACATAAATTTTTAACAACTGCTTTCGTGCCACTATTTCCAAACGCTTTATCTGGCATTTTCAGAATGCACTACGCCAAATAAGCTGCCAGAAATGGGCCCTAAATCTATAAGTGCATATTAACTGTGTGATATGAATATAACCGCCAAAGAAAAATGCATGCTTAAAATATCAAACTAGAAATCAATTTTTTTGAATAAAATAGAAATTAAAAAGAAAAAGAAAAGGAAGACTGAAAGAGAATCAGGGAAAATCTTCAATTTAATGATTTACGTGTTAATATTCCCTCCACTACAAACAATCAAACAAACTGTTACTTTGTTTAACCTGTCTTCACCCAACTAATTTTCCTAACTCAGCATAAGCCATCAATCAACATAGTTTTATTAATAAAAAATTATAAGAAACATTTTTGGTAAACAAAAATTATAGTCGACACAACACATCCCTGCTATCGGTCTCTCAAATACCCAAACAAAAACCTTCATTATCTGATCCCAAGAGAGAAAGGAAAGCGCATAAACTTATGAAGTAGTTTGTAGCATTAAACATGACCGACATTTACTAAAAAAAAAAAAAAAATTCTAAGCTTGTGTTTGGGATGGAAGCACAGAGAACAAATGAGAGTAAATAATTAATTAGGTAACTCGAATGGTGCCTGGGGACAATGTGGCCAAGTTACTGCGAGGCTGCGGAGGCGCGATGCTGAGTTCCAAATCCTTATTTGCAGTAGTTGCAGAAATAACCAATGTTTGAGGATTGCGAGGAGGCACAGGTAAATTGAGTGAAGTAATACCAGGTTGATCAAGAGTGACAATGGTTGGGGTGAGGGCTAAGGTGGGGTGGCCCTGTCCCTGTTTTAAATTCAAAATATAATGAGTTTAGAATGTGAATACTGGAAAAAAATGAAGCTTTTTGCAAGTAATTACCACTGAGCCGATTTTTGGGAGATTAAGGCTAGTACTGCTGCAATTTTCTGCATCTGGAGATGCCATTGGGAAAAAAATGGAGGAGGGGGATCCGGTCTGCAGTTATTTTAATCATTTTTAGGGAAGCTTACTATGTTATTTCTAACATATATGCTCACAAAATGACTCCATGGAGAAGTAAAAATCAAATTAATTGCATGGGAAGACTTACTGAATGATTGTTGTGGTTGAGGCGATCAGTTTCTTCAAAAGGATCTTCAGATCTCTTCAATGGTGAAAGAGGGGGAGTCTCCGAGTTTCTGGCCTACAAAGAGTAGATTAGTTATTGAGGAGAAAGAACGAAGAAAGAAAAGCAACAATTGTTAGCTGCCATGTGGAAATGGTGAGATTAATTTTGATATACCTTGTTGCTGATAACCACATCAAAGAGGCTGGTTCTCCTTTTCCTTTTGTTGGGATTATTTTGCCTGAGAAAATATTTCTGGGCGTGGCTGGCAACTTGGGTTGGAGTTCTGGTGGTCACAAATTTTCTTGAGATTCCTCTCCAGTCTCCTCTCCCAAGCTTTTCCAGCCCAGCTAAAAATGTTCGATGCTCTTCTTCGGTCCAGGGAACTCCTAAATAACATAAAAAAATATTATCGTTAGTGATTTAGAACAATAAATGAAGAATCACACAACTAGCCAGAAGACATATATAGGCCAAATTAGAAATAATAATAAAAAAATCACGGTAGCAAGATGGAATCACACAACCAAGCATAGGAAACATGCATAGTACTAAAATTAGGATGGTTAAAAGTCTGTAGGTGAGGCTTAAGAGCTATTCTTTTTCCAACACTATGACATAAGAGGTTATGAAAAAAACCAATGAATTAGCCTTTCTACAATGCCTTGAGTAATACTTGTTAGATATACAATGGAAATATGATAAGTCCTTACAGGAGAAAAAGTTGAAGCCTAAAGAGAAGGGAAGAGGGGGAATATTGAGTATAAGTAATTCCACAAAGTTAAACCCACACTTAGGATTTAATTTCAAACCTATATATATAATGATTTACATAAAAATACATGACTTGTACACTTATGCAGCATTCTAAGTAGAGGGTGAATTTGATTTATGATGGTCACTAGTTAGAAACTTTAGAAGAGTTCCAAATTTAAGGTGAGTTTCTTTTCAAGTTCTTCAAGTGATAATTCATTGGTAAGCTAGTAAGTTAGCCTTCGTGAATGAGCCACTTCATTTTTATTTTGTGGAGTCTGAAGCATCCACAGTCGAAGAAGCCCGCAATGTCTACAAGAGCTCACAGTCACAAAAATGGTTGCACATGTACCTGGCAAAGCCACACCTCGAAATGGGTGTAGCTATGACATTCGGCCTAATCACGCCACCGATTGTCAATCGACACAGATTGATCCTGAGCGGGTTCATTCTCGTGTGTGGTTTTTTAATAAAGTTCTCGTGAATAAGGGAATAATCAAAGAAGAGAATTTCGATATACATTTTCTCTTGCGAGATTGAGATGAAGATTTTGGAACAATGTCCTGTAAGCTCCATTCATTGTAAAAAAAGAGATCTGAATGAGTTATTTGTACATTTATAGTCTTCATAGTAAAAATTTCTTAGTGATGTGGTTCCTTAGTTTTTTCTCATTCTAGAGTTTTTCAAAGCTAAATTCAATGCTTGTTTTTTTCTAGAATTATTCCTTGTGTTTTTATTTGATTTTTCTTATTCCGAATTTCTCAAATCATTGTGGTCCTATTCCATGGTATGATTTTTTTAAATCTATTTGACTAAAATCCTAATAGAAGCATATAAAAGTTCAATCCCAATAAGTGGTATCAAAGTAGAGTGTTTGATTCGAGTGGGGGCAATGACTGACGAAAAAAAGTATGTAGTGAAGAATTTCAATGGAATGAAGATCACATGCTAAAGGATGAATGTAAGTGAAGGATTTACTGTATCAAAAAAATTATATTTATCAAGATATGGTATTATAGAGAAGCCTGAGTATGCAGGGAAGATCCTACAGAGGTTCAACATGAGGGAGACAAAATTAGTTTGCACCCCTTAGGTAGTCACTTCAAACTATCCAATGAGTAATTACTTAAATCTGAAGTAGAACAAATACACATAGGGAGAACTCTGCATGCTTTAGTAGTTGGAAATCTAATATATGCTATGAGTTGTATGAGATCAAATATTGCATTTATAATAGAAGTGGCCAGCTGGAACATGAGTAACCCAGGCAGGCATCCTTAGGAGGTGGTAAAATAAATTCTTAGATATTTGACGGGCAAAGTAAAAAAGTTATTTTACCATGAAAAAGCATGGATTAATCTACAAGCATTTGCAGATTTAGATTTGGTGGAAGATTTGGTTGGTAAAAGAAGTACAATAGAGCATATCATTACTTTGGGAAACAAAGCTGAGTCAAGTTTCCAGTCTGCAGAAATTATTGCACTTTCAACTACGGAGGCCAAATACATTGCTAGCACTGAGGTTAGCAAGGAGATGATTTGGCTACAAAGCAAACCGAAGTGGGAGTAGCGGATTGGAAAGTTCCATAGAGATAGTATGCATGCAGTTCATCTTGCTATGAATATTATTTTTCATGCTAGGACAATACATATATGACTGATATGTCACCTTATACGTTTTATCACGAAGGATGAGTAGTTGTTTTTGGAGAAAATACACATAACTCAGAATTCCGTGGATATGTTGACGGAAGTGAAGATTATCAGAAAACTGGAACTATGCTAGCCTTTTGTTAGAGTCCATGAAGGTTGAGATTGGGAGTGAGACACACCATGGTACGTTACCATGAAAATGGTATAAGCGGAGATGAAAACTTTGATTGATCATTGGTCTTAGGTGGCATCAAGCTCCAAATGGAGATTGTTATGTTGTGGATCTTAAAACACCAACATTTAAAGAAGCCCACAACAGTTGCAGGAGCTCACAGCCGCAAAAGTGCCAGCACATAGACTTGGCATAGCCACACCTAAAATAAGCATAGCTATGCCAACACTGGTTGGCATAAACATGCTGAAATAGGCATGACCACATCGCTGAGGGTCGATCGACACATTTTTATCACGAGCAGGCACAATAATTACACCGATACTCGGTGTGAGCACACCACTAAGTGGTTCATCCTGTTAAGTTCCTTAAATTCGTGATTTTGAGCAACAGATGTATCATTCTTGCGTGTAGTTCTTTCAACAAAGCTCTCGTGAAGTAGAGAAGAGTCAAATATGAGATTCTTAATGCAATCTTTTCAACAACTAAGTATGTAAGGCAAATTTGGATGATATGGCAAGATACAATCTTGAACGATTTGAGGCTTTATGTGACTTAAAGAAGTGGCAAGCTATTACTTGTAATATTTCAAATTAATTTACAAGAATCAGTTTGTTATTCTGTTCAAGTTCTCTTAGCGACTTGATTGACTTGATTAGTTTGATTATAGGTGCACAATAATGGTGTTCATTAATTACTCATCCCCCAAACTTACTATGGGATGTATGCATTTTATTCGCCCTCTAAGAATATTCAAAAGAAAATAGAGAGTGATTCTATACAAGTTAAAAATTGGGAAAGTCTTGCATTTTTGCCAACATTATTGTATATTTTAAAAAGAGTAATGACGAACTAAATAAATAACCATTTTTGTGAGGAAAGTTATTGCACCATGGTAACCAATTTCTATAATGAAATAAAAGACATCACTGGCACACTTATTCGTGACATAGTGGTTGAAGGTATAGTCTCTCAACAGAAGGTCAAGGATTGGAATCACGCATATTACCCTTTGAGAGCATATCTTTCCCCGAAATAAAATAAATAAATAAATAAAAGGTGCCAGCAGAATTGAAAAGAGAGGAAATGATGGCAACAAAATTATAATGGTTCACATATAAAGTTTATGGAATGTTGAGAGAAAAAAAAATCACGAAAGAAATATTAAGCATGATGAACCAATGTTCTTCAGAACCAGAATAATTAAATAACTTTTGCTTGTGAGCTAAATAGTTTTAAATTCAATCCAAGAGAACAAAAAAAAAACCAACAATAACAGCCAAAACAAAAAGAGATGCTTTTTTTCTTAATTTTTGAATTGTAATTAGTTTTGTAGACGCTTTGAATTGATTGATTAACACAAACATTCAGAAAGGAATTACCATAGGAAAATAGAGAAGAACAAATATAAAAAAATAGGAGGAGCGACGGAGGGCTATCGAATTTCTTTCGGGCATATCAGCTCCACAAAGAAAAATCTAAGTAAAATCCAAGAAAAATATCAGATGAAGGATGAAATCTAATAACTTACAAAAATCAATGGCGCCATATTCCGCCAATATAAAAAGAGAAAACTAACGGTAGGCTAGGATTGAATCAACTAAACTTAATCAAAAACAAATTCATAACATTGAAGACGCAAAAATTTGAATCAAACAATGAATGAATTAGGTTACATTACGCTTATCATAGTACAAAAAAAATAATAATAATAATAAATAAATAAATTAAAAATAATAATAAAATAAAAACCGAAAGAACCATAACAACAATAAAAATTTTCAAAACATCACCAGATTTGTTCAGTCCATTCTACAATCAGCAGAATCCACAATTTGGCACAAAAATGGTGAATGAAAAGCCAGTAACATCGGTAAGAAAAAAAAAAATGATTTCCGACAATTGCCAGAATTAAAAAACCAATTAACTAAATCCCGACAAACAAGGCAAAAATCGACGAATGAACGAACGACAAGATGGTTAGAATCCGCCAATCACCTCTCTTCCTTTCCTGCCCTTCTCTCCTTCTGGACGACTTGGGAAGCGCACCATCTGAAAGATACCCATCATCGCCGGCTCCATGATCTTCCGATGATGTCGAGCCGGACGCCACCAGGTTCCCCATGCTCTTGCTCTTCAGCATACCTTTCTTCATCCCTTGTTCCATCCCTTCCCCCTTCAAATCCCTCATCTCCGCCTCTTGCTCCCTCTTCCAACTCTCCCCATCAACGATCGTCACCCCAAACAGCTTCAATCCCTTCTCCCCCATCGCGTCCTAATCTCTCTCTCTCTCTCTCTCTCTCTCTCTCTCTCTCTCTTATCGCCTTCTTCCTCCTCGGAGAGCGGAAAACAAATCAAAGGAGAAACGCAGTTAGTGCTCTGGCTTTCGGATTTGGTTATTTATATACACATATCCAAATCCGCAATGTGGAAAATGCCAACGTATTTGTGAGAAAGTGCCGAAAGTGCCCTCTTGCTTAGGGAAAAGCTTAGCTAATGCTTAGGTAAATTGGACGAATATGGATACCGCCAGTTAGAATAAGCGCTGATTTTGATTCTTTTTTTACCGTTTGCTTCCCGTTTTCGCTGTCATTCACAATTTCTAATCATATGAGAATTACTAGGAAACTAATTATAGGTATCATTCCTAAAAAGCGGAAGAATGGTTTCAGTTAATGATCTAGAAATCATAAACTTCCCCGAAATAAAACAGATCAAGTTTGACATCTCATTTTAGATTTTAGGGTGTGCTTGCGCGGCCCGCGGGCAGGCAGTGGGGTTCGTCCCGCGGCCTGTGTTTAATGTAAAAACCCAAATGCGATTTCAGATAAACTGACGAAACGCGCGAACCAAATGGTACGACAGAGTTTTAAAAAGGCCCCCGCACTTATAAGCCGACCCAAACCGGCGCTTAGGGTCTCTTTGAGGCAACTTGTGGGTTTCAGGATAAACAACTCATCCTGAAACGCGGCCCTCGAGTCGACTGCGGCTGCGGCCTGCGTTTAATTTAAAAAACCCAAACGAGACAGACAACTTTTTTCAAAAACGCGCAAACCAAACAATTAGACAGTGTTTTCAAAAACGCCTCCGTATTTATAAGCTGAATGTCGCCACACTTATAAACTGCCCCAAACGGGCCCTTGCATACATACCAATAAATTCCTGTATATTTACATATCTAATACCTAAATTTTAACTTAGCTGAGGGATAAAAAAATTGTATTTTTTTGTTAGTTAAAAAAGTAGTCTTTTTCAAATGATATGAAAGATTTGGGTGTGTGGGTACCAAAAGTAAAGTTTTGGGGTTAGATAGATGTACATAAAATTGGATGGTAAGTATATAAATACCCCATTCTTTTTTTTTTCTTTTTCTTTACCTCACCAGCTCACCTCATTCCATTTATTATTAATACCATAAAATAATTATATACATAGTATAATTATTTATATATTAAATTTTAATATATTGTTATGAAAATTCTCTAAGAATATTCTGAGCTACATTTTCCCCCTAAAGATTTTTATTCGTATAAGTGTGAATGAGACAGCAAACCTATTTTGCTCATAATTTCTTCTAACAGTAGAAATACTTCACGTCATAGGACAGGAATGTGAATTTCCCCATGTGGCAACGAACACTGATATCTCTCTCTCAATTAATCCAAAGAAGACTTTCAGAATTTCATTACTATCGAGAAGATAAGTGATTGCATGCATTTATTTATTACAAAGTAACATTTTTATTGCAGCTTAAGGGTATACTTGTAAACACACATGCTATATATATATATATATATATTCATTTATGTACAAGTAATAAGATAAGCCACGACATATTAGAGATACTTGAGCCCTGGAGAGCAAACAAAAGACCGGCATCCTGTAGAGGAAAAGAAGAAATGGTTGTCCAGCTCTTGAGTAAGCATTTTTGAGGATCTCACAGGCATGCTCTCTGTTAAGACTCCCTCAAGATGACTAGCAGTTGACGTGATAGGCAGCTTGTTGGCGAGTTAATGGTGTTGAGATATAGAGAGCGGTTTGGTGACAATGTCAGCTACTTGGTCTTCCGACATAGCTCGTTTGGTAAAATCCCCAAATTTAAGGGATTTTACCCCTTTTGAGACTAAACTTGAGATATCTTCTTCATCATGCCATACCATTAGGGAGTTAAACATCATTAAGAATCCTCTGGCCTCCCTGAGCCAAGAAGAGACCATACCCTGGCCAACCACCCCCTCAGCCGCCGGAAACAACCAGCCCAAAGGTGCCCTCATTGGACAAAATCGAAAATTAAACCCCCTTGACTTGGCTCACTCTAGTTGGATGCTCGAGTCATTCTTCCCTCCACCTCAGCATGCTTTAGCACCCAACTCCCAGCCCTGAGCTCCACCAGGCAGCCATGTCTTTAAATTGATCTCTCCACGACCAAGGAAGAGAGTGTTAAAAACATTGGGGAAACTCAGTCAAAATATCACCAGAGCTTCTTCAAACCATCCTAACTGCAATCCCCTTACTCTCAGTCACTCATAGCCACCCCACAGAGCCAATTTCTTCACTGACATTTGCCCTAAAACCAGGAAAGATTTCTCCACTCCAACACAGTGCACCAAACTTCAATTAATTGTGCACAAACTATCTCCACAGTGAAAGAAGTTGATTCCCCACAAAAGCCCTCTCTGAAACAGCCTCTAACATAGCTCTAGACTAACACCTGAAATTGACTTTAATTGAAATCATACCTAGGCAATTCACTATAACCTAGAACTTCATCTGGAGGTTCGTTGGACCCAATTGAAGCTACCACAACCATCTGATTGAGGCCTCCCCTCTTAGACAAAAGTATTAAACCTCAATCCTAATCCGAGCCTTTTTTGATTCATTATACATATTTAGTGTATTTCATGTCGTATATACTGTATAGATAGGATAGTCTTGAGTAGATGAAGGTTTAGAAACAAACCCCATGTAATTTGGTGGAGTCTAGATGAAGGTCTTAAGGTTTTAGTCGGAACGGCTTACTGGATAAGTCACTTGGAGACGATAACGGAGAGCCATCCGATCGCACATTTATTTCATGAACGGAGGAGATTAAGCCAGACATACTCAGGGTGTGTGAACCACGGGCTGCATGGCAGCTAAGGTGGATGTCGACAACCAATGGGAGCATGCCGCGTGTGAGTTTGAATCTGTCGTAGGTTGAGTTGGCATCGCGTAAGATAAGTAGAAAAATATGGATTTTCAGAATTCACCTGAACTTTAAAAATTCACATCTTTCTCTAGAAAAATCATAAAAATAAAATAAAAATGACCTTCTTGCTCAGTGAACAGAAGAAAATAATGTGAACTAAAATAAAAATTATTTTCTTATTCCCTGATTTTTAATGAATTAAATACTTTATGGAGTATTTTAATTCATTATGATCAAACATTTTGCTCACCATGGCTTAAAATTTTGAGGGTTTGTTCCTCATAACATATACTATGTTCTCTAATTTTTCCAAGGTTAGAGGGCATCTCTAAGATTCTAGCCCTAATTTTCAAGCTAGGGTGACCATTTTGGTTTATTTTAATTATATATTTTAATTATATAAATCAAAATATATCAAAATATCATTTGAGAAATTATGGGAATAATTTTAGTAGGTTTCCTGTGATCAAAGAAGTCTTGAAAAAATATCATGATGTCTTGAATTATCTTGTAAATTTCTATATTTAATTAAATGTAAATATCGTGTTTTAATTTAGGTAAATAATATACTTATCCAAAATTGACAAAATAAATCCCACACTATTTATAAAAATCATGTTTATCCACTGTAAAAATTTGAAAATTGTTTAATTAAGTTTGTATTAAAGTTGATTTTCTAAAGAGCCTTGTTTTTTATACAAAAATAATTATATTAAATGAAATAAATTTGGGAAAATTATGAAAAGTTGTTTTCTAAGTTTTTTGTGATCAGCGGCACTTGGGAAAATAAAAATTATTTTTCAGAAAATACTTAATTTTTTAACTTTATTTTTAATTTAAAAATAATTAAAAATCTCAAAAATATCAAAATATTTCAAAATGTTCCTAATGGTTTCCTCATCACTTGGGACTCATTAAAATATTTTTCCTAATTTTTGTAAATTAAAAATAAATTTTAAAAGCTTATAAATGAATTTTTCTTATTTTTCCCATTAAAATAATTATAATGAATAAATTAAAAACCATAAAAACAAAAAATTTGATTCTATGAGTTTTTTGAACTCTGAGGAGTCTAATAAAAATATAAAAATAATTTTGGTAATTAAAGCAGTATTTTATTTTGTAATTAAATCATTGAAACTTGTTAATAATTAAATAATAATAATAAAAATTTAATTCAAAAAGCCATGAAATTTTGTCTAAGTATTTCTCTGACCTAGGGAAACCGTAATAATTTTCTAATAAATAAAAACTTTGTCTTGGAAAATTAAATAAATCAATTTCTAAAAAAGCCTATTTTCTGGGTTTAAAAAAATATTTAAATTAAATTAAATTTTGAGAAGTTCACATATTCTCCTCTAACATTATAATTACCTCATGGATATGACACTCAAAAGCCTCAAAGTCGTTTAAGTTGTGGTTAATGAGCTATGAGGTGAAGTACCCCAAGGGTAAAATAGTCATTTTAGACTTTGGTGCCTTAATCAAAATTTAGGATTAACCAACAGAAAATAGATAATTTTGATTTTAATAAACATGTTTGGATGATTGAAATACAATGGGGTTAAAAGGTAGAAACTCACTCACCACCTTTGTACAACATCAACAAAATCATAATTCTTCTAATCTTCATGACTTGGAAGTCGACTAAGATCAAATGATTCTTAAGTGTGGGTTTAAGCTAGAAAAGATTATAATTTACTTTTCTCAAGCCCAAAGTTCAGGATGATGTGATCATTTAATAAGAATACATATAACTTCAATCAAAATTTTTATGCTCACCATTCCACTCATCATAATTATTAAAGGCTTAGTAGTGACATAGGCGCGATGTTTACACTCAATTGATCAGATTTAGAAGATAACATGTTTGGTAATTAACATATTTAAACACTACAAACCTGACCTTAATTGTGGGCACCACAATCTTAAATGACCTAAACTTTCCTTAGGGGCACCCAATCACATAACCTTTAAACAAACCATCAATTGATTAATTGGGTATCCTATCCTCAGGATAATTCAAGTGTCAGGTTTCACTAAGAACCGGGGTAGTAACACTTCGACCTTAGATGATTAATGGAACAATATGATAAGTTTAGAATAAACTTGGAATATTTCAAGAGATCATCAAAATGGTCCATGGTCATGCCTCGAGCATTTGTGAACTCTATTGGACATTCTAAAGGGCAAATTGAACTTGCCATCAAATTGAACTTGCCATATTTTATATTTTATTCTAAAATCACCTACTAGGATCTTCTGAGATTCAATAAAATCATAACTTGAGGTTTGGTAGCTAAACCTTCGTCTACACCTGCAATTTAAATTCCTTGCAAAATCATATACATGTCTTGCAAATACTAACCTTTCAGGTGGTGGAACGAGAAAAATGGACAAGTTGGCTTTTAAATTAATGCATTTATCTTTCTGTGCTTCTTGTCTCGAGCTTGCATGTTAAGCAACGATGTCACCCTGCATGAAAACCAAAAATATTAGGATAGTCGTAAAACCAAAACCAAAACTAAAATTAACCACGATAAAATTCACCACCATAACATTCAAAATATAAAACAACTCAAAATTTAATCACAAATATCACAAGAAAACAATTACAACTAAATTAAAACGTCTCTATCAGATGATCGGGAATCCCTCAGAGGAGGTAACCTATAGTTGCTAATGAGATTTCCTACGGTCTAAATGAAAGTATGGAACCCATTAAGTTGAGTTTAGTAAATTCATTTGGACTAAGTGAATTTAAAAGAAAATAGTGATACCAAAATGAAGGAACCGTAGGATCCTAACCGGTGTCGCTCTAATCAACTTTAATATGCCCCATAATATTTAAAGAACCATAACCATAAGAACATTTTATTTGACATCATAACCTGACACATTAGAAAAATTAAACTCTTCATGGCAAGGAGCTTGGAGCTAGGATTGTGGGCAACATGGCCATATTCAACAACAAAACGTTTCTTCATCAACTAAACCACTCCTTAGAATTAAACAATAAGTCATAAGATTTTGAGGTTGTTTGCTTATGCAACAAAAATCCTCAACTTCTCTTTAGGCCTTTTGTATAGCTCTGTTGTACAATATAAGCCCTAATTCATCTTAGGATTTCGAGGTTGTCATTTGCCATGACCTAAACCCTCACATCTTCCAACCCATTTATGTGATCATTTCACATGAATGTAAGTCCTAAACAAGTAAAATTGACAGGATGAAACATTTAAATATTTCTCTCCAAAACTAAAACCAAATATTAGGATTGCTTGGGAAGTCACCAAGGTTCTCCTCAGGATTTGTGACATCCCCTAGTTCTTCGTCCTTTGGATTCTACAAGAAATGTTCCAAATTTGAGTCATTACCCTATCACACCTTTTTGTAGTATTTCATTAAAAAGTTCTATCCTTTTGACCTCTTTGAAGATAATATTCCCTGATTTTTTTTTGAGAGTTTTCTTAGGTGACTTTGATTATCTAAGATGTAATTAGCTATAGGGGCTTAATCTTATAGGAAGCTTTTCCAAACCCTTGTATTAAATAGGGGAACTTGTCGAAAAATAAAATTGTTTTGACAAACCAAACAGATATCATATATTTCTTAATTTATTTGATCAAGTCTCCAACCACATATATATATATATATATATATATATATATATGTATATATAAATTAAAATGCCTTTTTGAAGCGGACGATGAGATTTTGATTCCAGCGGCCGACCAGCTTCCAACGGGCAACTCCATAACCCAAAATAGTGCTGACAAACATGGTTCGCGGTTCACGCACCAAGAGTCTTTCTGGCTTAATCTCCTCCATCCATTGGATACACACGCAATAGGACGACATACGTTCATCATCCCCAAGTGACCTAACCCGTAAACCGTCCACATTAAAACCTTAAGATCTTTGCCTAGACTCAACCAAATCACATGAGGTTTATTTCTAAACCTTCATATACTCAAGATGAACACATCTATATGCTTAATCAAGTACTAAATCAAGCCATTACTCATGGAGAATTAAAATAAGCTCCAGTTAAGGTTAATGCTAAATACCTTCGTTTGAGAGGGGATGCCTCAATTAGATGGTTGTGGTAGCTTCGGTTGAGTCCAAAGAACCTTCAGTTGAAGTCCTATGCCCTGGTGAATTGTCCAGGTATGATTTCAACCAAGGTGTATTTTAGGTGTTGGTCTAGAGCTATCCCAGAGACTGTTTCAGAGGGGTCTTTGATGGGGAATCAACTCATCTTGCTCTAGGGACGGTGTGTGCACAATTAATTTGAGTTTGGTGGAATGTGGAGAGATGTCCTGATCTGAGATGAAAGTTTGAACTCAAAATTGGGCTCTCACAGTGGAAATTAGAGGGGGGAAATGGTTGGCTTAAGCTGAGGAATGCTTGGATAGTCTCTGCTTAAATTTTGACAGAGTTTCCCCAAGGATTTGGAACACCTCTCCTTTGGACATGGAGAAGATGGTTTAAATAAAAGGGCTTAGGGTGGAGCTCAGAGCAAGTTGATGGGTGCAAAGAGTTGCTTAGGAGGAGGGCTAAGGAGCTCTAAAGAGCAGTCAAGGTGAGCTGGACTCTAAGGTTAAAATTTGGTTTGATTTAAGGGTGGTGGCTTCTGACTTTGGCAATTTTCAAAGAGTAGGGAAGCTTGCCAGAACAGAGGAGGTGATCAGGTGGTCAGGTGAGCTAGGAAGTGGGTTAATTATGATTAACCCTCAATGGTTTGTCGTGATGGAGGATATTTATTTGTTAATGCCCAAAAATGGGATGAAATCCCTTAATTTAGGGACCCATTGGTCCATTGCTCACTTGGGTGGATTTAGGGTGGTTTATCCTAGTCCAAAGGAGGAGCTTTGTGGCTGTGGGAGTCCTTGGTTGACCAATGTGGTTTGATTAAGTCAATTTAGGTGAAAGGGGCTATTTGGTTCAAGTGGCTTGATGTGGATTTTGGGTTGAGCTAGCCGTGCTATTGAGCTCAATTGATTGAGAAATTTTATGTCGGTAATTATCATAAGGATTTTTAAAAAGATTTGGAGTGATTTTGAATTGGTTAGGAGGTTCAATTTGAAGGATTTTGGGCATATGGTCAATTTGGGGGTGTTGGGTTAAACTTTGGTTTAGGTTAGGCTAAGGTTTGGTTAGATCCAAATTGATGGTTCAAAATGGTCTAGAGGAATGTCATAAAGAGTTTTTAACATAAATTGAGTGTCAATTTTAGGGTTAGGGCATTCCATTTGGTGGAATTTGGAGACATAATGAATTTAGGGATTTTGAATGTGGGTTGAAATTCAGTGAAATTGAGGCTTGAACAAGGCCAATTGAAAGTTCAATTTGATTTGTAGGATTGTTAGGAAGAATTTAGGATTCAAATTGGGGCAATTGAGTGGATTACATGGTTCAATTAGGTGAGATTAAGTCATAGGGTCAAAATTGGGGTTTTAATTTGGATTAAAATTAAGCTCAAAGCATGGATCAATTAGGTTTGGATTTAGTTTTAATTCATCATATGAAAGATGCATTTAAGTTTATAATTGAAATTGGGGAGGATTGGGGCCAAATTGATGGGTATGTGAGTTAAATTTGGAGACATTGGGTCTTTAAAAGTAATTTGGGGTTTTTTGGTTAAAATGGTTAAATTGAGTTTAATTGAAGGGTGCAAATTGGTTTTGGAAACATTTGAAATGATTTTGAAGGTTTTGGGATAGTTTGGGGTACCAAGGGTATTTTTTTAATTTTGCAGATTTGAGGATATTTTGGTGATTTTGGAATTTTTAGGATGTTTGGGTAATTTGGGTAGTTTAAAATGAATGATTTTTGGACAAATTTGGGTATTTTGGGTGGATTTGGAAATTTTGGGAATTTTGGCCAAATTTAGGGCTCCAAGGGTATCTAGGTAATTTGGACGATTTTTGGGCAAAAGGCCAAGTTGGGATATTTTGGTAAAATTAGGGTGCCAACCACCCTTTATGAGCTACGGACCAATGAAACCCCAATTTGGGTCCTCTATGTACTAGTCTTAGCTAAACACTAACCCAGGGCCAGTGGGTCTAGGGGACCATCTACATGAGTTTCCCAAAAAGTCAAGGGATGAAAGTCAACAATTTAGGGTTGTGAGTGAAAGTGGGTGCAAGTGAGTGAAAGTGAGTGAACTAGCCCCAGACCAACACCTAGAGTTAACCTTAAGGCCAAGCAATTCTATGGGGACTCCCCTTGAGCTTCCTCTATAGTGGCCCCACCTACTAAATGTTAGAGGTTAGTACCAACCAATATATAGAACTTCAAGTTGAGCACAGAAGAGTTTAGAGTTGCTAAAGGTGAGAGTTCCTTTTTCTAGTTTTCTAGGAATAATCAACAGAAAAGTCCTATAACTGGATCTTAGGCTACTAAAGAGTAAAATCTAAACCTCAACCAAAAGTGAGGTCAACAGAGGGACCAACCTTATTGGATGTGAAATTGATTGTAAAAAAGAATTGACAAAAAGTAGAGTACCACTATCTGGTTGCTTGTTTTAATCCATAGAGAGTCCTGTAAAGTTTACAGACATGAGTGAGAAATTAAGGATCAATGAACCTTATGGATTGTTTCATATAGACCCTATCATCCAATTTTCTACGAAGGAATGCATTGGATACATCAAGCTGAAGAATGGGCCATTTTTAGTGTTATTAATGGCTATTAACATTCAAATGGTAGAAAAATTTGCTACGAGACTAAATGTCTCATGATAATCAATACCATATTATTGGGAGCACCCATGAGTAACGAGGCAAGCTTTGTGACATGCTATGGAGCCATTTTTGTGATATTTTATTTTCCATGTCGATTTCCACCAAAAATATGTTAGTTAGGAGGTGGTGGAGTGAGAGATGACAACGACTTTATATATGCAAAAAAATTGAAGTATTTAATATTGCTGCTAAAAGATTTAATTCCTCAGCAACTACACCAAAAACTTAAAAACAGTTATAGATTCGACAAAGATGTATGTATAAAATATTCAATAATTATAAAGCCACACTTATCAACACAAGTATATGTATTGCTCAAGTAATATAGGGCTCTAATGGAGTCCTAGATATCGACCCCACAAGGAGTAATATTAGAACTATGAACTAAGATTTTAGAAAAGCAATACTTAATCGCAACAATAGAATTCAAATTGCTTATATGTCACTAATAGGCAATTGAAATAAATATATAATTTTAATAACTCTTAAATAAATAAGTATACTAATAAGGCTTTTCATGTGATATTCAATATATAAGAAAGTATCATTCTCCTCGTCAAGAAATTATAGTGAATGGATAAAGTGAATCAGTTCAAATTGTATTGTGCCAAATAGAAGCATACTTATTCTTTACCCTTTGGTCCAGACATAAATAACATTGACTAATCCTACGCTTGTTTACTGAATCTGCGGCTATGATGGGAGAATATCGGCTCTCACTTTGGAGCTCCCACGTTCTCCTCGCCTGAGGGCTAACATCTACACTTCAGCACCCAAACGATAGGACCAAATTGGGGATTTTAGTATGTCACTCTAAAATCTCCAATTCTACGCTTGATAATTTTATTTTCCTATTTATTTGGACCCAACTTCCAAGGGCTTTGACCACCCTAAATCTTGGATGTATTCTTCACTTTAGTTGTAATACTCAGCATATTTCAACAAATCAATTGGACATATTGAAATTAAATTAAGATTGAAGTGAAAAGATCATCACAACTTCTTTAACATTTTTATGGCTCAACCAATTTAAATTACCATTTTGCAAATCTCAAGACAAGGAGAAAGACAAAGAAAACTACTCAGAACTCATGGGAAAAACACAACAAAACTCAGAATTCATATATAAAAGCAAAGTCATGCAAACTACAACAAGTAAATAAACTTATCTCTAATTTCTCCTCAAGCAAACTCCTCAAAGTTCCTCTGAGGGTCCGTTTGGGGCAGCTTATAAGTGCGGGCGGCGTTTTCAAAATGCCGCCGTACTGTTTGGTTCACGCGTTTCACCAGCTTATCCGAAACTGCGTTTGAGTTTTTACACTAAACACAGGCCGCGGGTCGACCCTGGCGGTTAGCCTGCGGGATGCATTTCAGGATAAGCAGCTTATCCTGAAACGCACAAGCTACCCCAAACAGACTCTGAATCTCTTTCTTTCTTTACAGCACAAAAATTCCTTTTCGAAGCGGCAAGGAGGAAGAAATCTCTCACTTTCCCTCCATTCTTACAATCTCTCGAAGAAATCCTTACAATTTAGACTCTCTACACTTTCGCAACACTTAACTATTGAGCCTCCTCCTTCTTATTTTTGGCCAAAGTCTTCTCTTTAAAGATGTGGATGAGTTTTTCTAAGAGTTGCCTAAGCATCCCTCCAAAATTCGTCCTCATCCAATGCATTGTTGGACATTACCGCCGAGCTCTCCCGGGGGGCGCCCCCGGGGGCGCGGTCGGCAGGCCTTCTAAGTGAATTAAATCTGGAGTCTCGGGAACAGTCCATCGTCGGCGCCGTTGGGCTCGCCTTCGGCGCCCTAGTTCAACTCTTCACATTTTGGTCCTTTTCGCTCCAAATTCGCCCCTTTTTGCATCTTTTTGCTTCAATGACCCTAATTCATCATTCCTGCAACAAAACATCAAAAATACCTTTCTTTAAAGTGTAATATTGTAAAAAATAGTGTAAAATAGGTATGAAAATCTCAACATATTTTCCTTTGGTCAAATCACCCAAACTTAACTATTACTTATTCTCAAGTAATTTTAGTACTATATAAGAGTTATGATCTGTTGTAGTAAAGTTTCAATTCAGAAATACTATAAGTTTGATTTAGATAAATACCATAGTGAGATTTTCAAAAAAATTCAAGTAATTAAATTAGCTTTGTAGCTACAAGATTGTCTAGTCATCAAGTTTAAGAGTTCTAGTCTTCTATTCATTTCAAGAATGACTATATGTTGCAATATTAAGTGACTTAGAATATTCAGATGATAGGAACTTCATGTGAACACTAATAGTAAAATATCTATTTCATAAATATAAGTTCAGGAATGTATTTAGGTTTTCATTTTAGGTAGATCCAGTAAAGCCAATTTTTTATTAGGCATATCCTCAAGCTTCTCCTCACTTTCATATATATATATTTTTTCTCTTTTTCATTTGGATTGCTTTCAATCCTATATATTTTTCTTTTCTTTTCATGGATTGTTGTCAATCTTTTCTTTTTTCCTTTTTCAAGTGAGGATCACTATATCTGGATAGCCTTTAATGATTTTGAACATCACCTTTCTTCTCTAAAATTTGAAACTCAAAGCATTTCTTACCTTA
>NW_018164594.1:2070293-2074716 GCF_001263595.1 Phalaenopsis equestris | reverse complement strand
TCTAATAGTTAATATTTTTCTTCCCTCCCCCAAACTTAAATTTTTAAATATGAAATGATATAGGTGGAAAGAAAAACTCTAAATATAAATCACACCTCAGTATTTTAGGCATTTTCATCATTCTGAAATTTTTGCAGTTCTTCTTAAAATTTCTACTTCACCTGGTCTGTAACATTAGGAGCTTTCTACACATAAATCATTAGAGAAATTACTGGGTAATGAAATTTTAAAATAAGTACAAAACTAAAACATTAAAAAAACATAACACATCCACAATCCTAAATAAAATAATTACAGTTAAAATGCAAAATAAAAATCACATTACAATGCAATTCACAAAGTACTAATCAACATCTATTATGCTACACATGCAAATTTTAACTACCACACTAATTTTATAACAAAAATTAAAAATTATCCAATTACAACATAACAATAAAATGCACCCAAACATCCATTACTATTACAAAAGATTACCAAAATAAAAGTACCAGTACATCAGTTACATTCAGATATCAAAATCCCAAACTATGTCCTCGTCTCCTTGGTCAGCAGGTGGATTGGGCTGATACTGAGTATATCGGGGGCACTTTGAAAAAGTAACATCAGGCTCACATCTGTAGTGTCGAGCCTGAACATCGTAATAAGCTATCTCAAAATTTGAATGTCTCTGAAGGTACTCACTATCATAATCATGTCAACGTTCTAAACCTCCAATCCCTCCAATCCTTAATTCTATACTCTTTCACTGCAAGGTCAACTCATTCATCAAGTCAGTTAGGGTAGAGGAACTAGAAGGTGGAAGGTCATAACTTGTAGAGGGGACTTCTCTACTAGTAGAAGGTTCTTGACTCCTACTCCCAGTTCTCTATTTTTCATGGGATTCATAAGTTTTCAAATTAGTTTTACTAATGGGTTTTATAGGGTAAACCCATTCCTCATCATTTCCAGTTTCCACTCCAGAAAGTTGACACGGCAAAGCGCATAAATAAGGCCAGGATGTCCTAAAACTCCACTTGTTTCACTCCTTTCCATAGTCAATATATTCTTAAAAATGATTCTCCCCACATTTACATTTTTATTATTTTGAATACAGAAATTCAGAATAACTCTATCTCTAGTTACCTCACTATGGTGATAGGTCGGTAACAGAGTCAAGGAAATAAAATAGTGCCACGCTTTAGAGGTGTCATTTAACATGGAAGCAGAAAAATTTACCCATTCTCGTTGCTTAATCTTTCACGTTCCTTTTCCATTGGTGAGAAAGTTGATCACATCATTCAGGGGGCCTTCCATAGTCCTGAAGGATTCATAGTGGCAGTTATAAGAGTCTGGGACTTTGTAAAAGGTGTTAATGAAGGTGGCATAAATTCAACAGAAAATCCCCTCACTTGAACAATTCCATCATCAGAATAGAACACATTGACATAAAACTCTTTTACAATATTTGCAGTAGCTTTATTGGTGGTGTAACAGCAATTTTCCCACCTTGTTTTGGTAATAACTCATTCAATTTCTCCTCCCGGACACTCAAAAACTCGATCTTGTATACACTTCTTTCCTTCAAATACTGAAGTAACATTGATTGAGCCTTCACATTGACGAAGCGAGACTCATCAAACTCAAGTCATCTCTTTTGTCGTGGAGTCTTTTCAATCTAATCACAATTATAGAAAAATTCCAAAATATACTTCAAATATGCAAATAATGGCTTCCAAGAGTAATTCTAAGAGTTCAACACTAAGTTCCATGAATTTCTTCCCAATATTTTCTTCACATTCTCAAATTTTTCAGATTCTCTTCAATGTGGAAGAAACTCATGGTGAAAATTAAATATTTTCTGTTTGGAGAGAAGCTCTTACCTAGAAATGATCAAATCCGGTGTCTAAATGCCTTGAAATCTCCTCCCAATCCAAGATTTCTCAAGCCATAGGTCAAAAATCACATTTTTTAGAGGAAGGGATGATGAATAGTGGTGGTTGACTGGTCAAAATCATGGTTAAAGGTGTTTTTTTAGGATCTCACAGTTGGTGGGTTTTTCGGCACCTTCAGCGCGCTTTATTGAAATTATATCTTAAGTCTCAGAAAAAGTCCGCCATCGGCGGCGTCGAGGGCGTCGTCGGCGGGCTCTATTGATTTAGTTCAATTCCCAGATTTTTGCAATTTTGATAAATTTCCAGCCTCAACATCATCCGTTCAATCATCATAGACATAATTTTAAGTGATTAAATGATGTATTTATCACAAATAAACTTTCACAACACAAAACATCACACAACTTTCACAACACAAAACATCACAATTATATATAATTTTCAAGAGTTACAATATACGTTACACAACACACCTAAGTTTGGTATTTTTTCAACTTTAATATATTAATTCAGTGTCGCAATCCAAGCCACGACACTCAAAACACTGTAAAAAAACATCCTATGCTTAGTCTCAACTTTACAGGGAACTAAAAGCATAATTCTAAAGCAAATGCAAAGTTCAAATCGAATTACATACATAGACAGACAGGTGGCAATATAAATCTACTATTCTTTAGATTCAGTACTAGATTCTCCTATGAGATCACCCATTGATTACATATTTACAAAGAGGTTATAGAAGGGTCGGTATGGAAATTCTTTAGTAGAAACCTCTTCTATCAATTTCATCCTCCTCATCAACCGTATCAAACTATCTTCTATATGTCCAGAGTGAGAAAAATGTTCTTTCATCCTCCAGTCTAAATGATCGAAGAAATCAGAGATATTATTAATTGCATTCATGAAATTTTGTACCTCCTTCTCCAATTTCTTGATTCTGCGCAGGATCACCTGAGTCTTGTTCGGAACTAAAGCTTGGATAGGCAGTGAATTCTGAGATGATTGATCCACCATAATAATCATGTCATTTTAATCTTCATAGGCTGAGAATCTCTCAGTTGGGTCCAAAGGCTTCCAAGGTAGAAGTCATTTTCCCAATTTTCACAGGATACTTAGAATTGACTACAAAGTAAGAAAATTGTGGAAGGGTGTTCAAGCCCATAAGTTGATCCATAAACGGCCAGGCCCAAAACAGACTTCACAATTATTGATCCAATATCGACCGACAGTCCCGTTTGGATGCAGTAATTCAGAATAGCACTTTGTTTAGAAACTTTACTGATCTTCATTGCCGATAACAGTTTTGCGGAAATGAAGAAGTGTCAGTGCCTCGAAATGGGATTTAACAGTGTTGCAGAAAAACTAACATACCCATTTTCTCTCATTTCCCAGTCTTCAGTTTCATCTGTTAAATATTAGTAAATCTAATTCAACTGGTTTCTTATCGGTACGAAGTTGAGTTGAAATAATGGCAGACAAGAATGTTCTCGATCATATATAATTCATTGATCAGTGCAGAAGTAAAATTTATTCATCTACCTCGCACATAGACAACTCCCTGGTTGATTCCATGCAAATTTGCATAAATTTCCTTCACCACAGGAACAACCACGGTGGCAGTAGTGAAACACATCACTTCCCATTTTTGCCGCACTATCGTCTCTTCAATTTCCATTGAGGGGTTATTCAATCCTCGATTTATGAATCCTCATTCCTTGATTAATCTTTTCTTCGCCATTACCTTGTTGAAGATTCGTTGCGCTTCCCGACTAATGAACTTTCTCCGGTTGAACACTCGCATTCTAGGATTTTCAGGGGAATTGGACGTCATAGGAATGAAGTTTATGGAGTTTCACTTCATTTTTTGGAGGAAATATGAACTTAGGAATTGAATATGGGAGTTTAAAAGGGATAACTTCCGCCAAAAAACCACCATTCAAACTCCAGAAACTGCCATCCCGCCGGTATCGCCATCAGCAGTGTAGAGGGCGCCGTCAACGAGCCTTTAGTATTTATTTACCTAAGCTTTCAGGAAAAACTCACCGTCGGCGCCCAAGGCAAAAATTGCTCAATTTCGCTCTGGTTCGAATGCGTTCCAATTTTTCTCTAAAGATCTAATTTTTATGATGATTCAAGGGTAAATAAGAGTAGTAAAGCTCAATAATACCACAATTTAACAATAATTTCAAATAAAAACTAACATAATCATAATAAAAAATAAAGATAACTATGGGCTGCCTCTCATAAAGTGCTTGGTTTAACGTCGTTAGCCCGACCTATTCAGGTTTATTCAGGTTGACTGATCATTAAATTCTCTTTAAAATTTGATCTTTTACCCTCAAAATACAGTTTTAATTTGTGTCCATTTACTTTAAATCTATTTCCAGACTTGTGATATTCAATATCAACAGCTCCGTTAGTATAAACTTGAGTCACAGTAAAGGGTCCTAACCACCTAACCAACGATTTCCCAGGGAATAACTTCAGCCTAGCATTGTAAAGCAAAACTTCTTGTCCTATTTCAAATTTCTTCTGATTATTCTTCCGAT
>NW_018164594.1:2068646-2069884 GCF_001263595.1 Phalaenopsis equestris | reverse complement strand
TTCTGCCAATCTCTGAAAAATCTCTGAAAGTATTTATTCCTAAAATGGGATCCTCCATCAGTGATAACTATTCTAGGAATTCTGTATCTAGTGAAAATATTTTTCATTAAAAATCTTGAAACACTTTTAGCGTTACAACGAGGTAAAGCTTGTGCTTCAATCCACTTAGAAATGTTTGAAACACTTTTAGCGTCACAACGAGGTAAAGCTTGTGCTTCAATCCACTTAGAGATGTAGTCTACTGCAATTACTATGTATAAGTTCCCAAATGGAGGAATAAATGTTCCCATGAAATCTAATCCCCAAACATCAAAGATCTCAACTTCTAACATGAAATTCAGAGGTATTTCATTTCTCTTAGATATATTGCCTACTAGTTGACATCGATCTCAAGTTTTTATGTATCTATAAACATCTTTAAAGATAGTAGATGAATAAAATCCAGCTTGTAAAAGTTTGTAAACAGCTTTATCAATCCCAAAATGTCCTCTAAATTCAGAATCATGACATTTCTGAATGATTATATCAGTTTCTTCATAAGGTACACACCTCCTCATAATAAGATCCTTACATTATTTACATAAATAAGGCTCATTCCAAAAATATGCTTTCGCATCATGAATGAATTTTCTTTGTTGTTGCAGTGTCAGCATAGGTGGCAAAATATCACTTACAATATAATTAACAATATCAGCATACTCGGATATTTTCCACTCATATTTTCCACTCATCCACTCATTAATATTATAAAGTTGTTTATCGAGGAAACTGTCTGTAATTTCATTGTCGGTGTCAGATAATTCATGCTTTTCTAATCTTGATAGATGATCAGCAATTTGATTATCAGTTACCTTTCTAACGATAATCACAAGATCAAATTCTTGCATCAAAAGTATCCATCTAATTAACCTTGGTTTGACATCCTTCTTTTGCATCAGATATTTAATAGCAGAGTGATCATTGTGCACAACACATTTAGGTCCAATTAAATAAGATCTAAATTTGTCTAAAGTATACACAATGGCCAGTAACTCTTTTTCAAAAACAATATTGTTAATTTGTGCATCATTAATGGCTTTACTAGCGTAATCTATAACCTTAAAAATTTTTCATATCTTTGTCCAAAGACAGCTCCAATAGCATAATCACTAGCATCACACATCAGTTCAAATGGTTTCTCCCAGTTAGGTGAAACTATAATAAGGGCTGTGATTAATTTTTTCTTTAATAACTCAAAA
>NW_018164594.1:2060524-2068612 GCF_001263595.1 Phalaenopsis equestris | reverse complement strand
TGTCCTTTTCTAAAAGTTGGCATAGAGGTTTAGTAATTTTTGAAAAATCTTTAATGAAACGCCTGTAAGAACCAACATGTCCAAGAAAAATCCTAACCTCTCTTACATTAGAGGTGTTAGTTTAGACATAACTTCAATTTTTGTAGGGTCTGCTTCCATACCATCTTCTAATATTTTATGCCCTAACACAATTCCTCGTGCAACCATAAATTGACATTTCTCCCAATTTAGAACTAAATTAGTTCTTTCGCAGAACTCTAAAACTTTTTCAAGATAATTTAAGCATGCGTCAAATGATGTTCCAAATACAAAGAAATCATCCATAAATACTTCCAATCCATCATCAATTAACTTACTAAATATACACATCATACATCTTTGGAATGTTACAGGTGCATTACATATTCCAAAAGGCATTTTTCGAAAAGCAAAGTTTTCATATGGGCTTGTAAATGTTGTTTTCTCTTGATCCTCTCGAGCGGTATGAATTTGGTGATAACTTAAGGTCCTAGTGCAATATCAAAAAATATTTGTGCCCAGCAAGTCTATCTACTATTTGGTCTAAAAAGGGTAAAGGGAAGTGATCTTTCCTGGTGACAGTGTTTAATTTTCTATAATCAATCCAAATACGCCACCCAGTAACTTGTCTGATAGATATTCATTCATTATTTTCTTTCGTTTCAGCAGTCACTCCTCCTTTCTTAGAAACACCATGAATTGGACTTACCCACGCACTATCTGAAATATGATGTATAATTCCAGTGTCTAACCATTTAAAAATTTCCTTCTAAACTTCTTTCATCATTGGATTTAATCTCCTTTGTGAATCAACTCTTGGTTTATATTGTTCATCTAATATAATTCTGTGCATACAAATCAAAGGATTGATTCCTTCAATATTTGATATAGTCCAACCAAAAAACTTTCTTATATCTTTTTAATGTATCTAACAGTCTTTGCTCTTGCAAATCATTTAATTATGAAGATATAATAACAGATAATGTAGATGAGTCTCCCAGAAACACATACTTCAAGTGGCTAGGCAATATTTTCAACTCAAGTTTAGGTGGTTTTATAATTGACGGAGCTAGATTCTTATCAACAATTTCTGTAATATCCAGCATCTCAAATCTTTTCTGAACATAATCTAATTCTTCATTTTCTAATTCATCCAAAATAACTTCATCACTATCTTCAAATCGCTCTTTCTTATCAAAATATTATTTAAAATGTTCATTCAATAGATGTTCACTAATTTCCATATGAAAACATTCATTATCTCTTTCAACGGTAGGGTATTTCATAGATTTTGCAATGTTAAAAGTCACTTCATGATCTTTAACTCTCATTGTTAATTCTCCTTTTTGAACATCTATCATAGCTTTTCTAGTAGCTAAAAATGGTCTTCCTAAAATGATAGGTATTTCTTTATCTTCCTCCATATCTAAAACATTGAAATCCACAGGAAAGATAAATTTATCAACTTCTACTAACACATCTTCTTTAACTCCCTTAGGATAAGTAATTGAATGATCTGCTAACTGAAGAGTTATAGAAGTAGGTGAGACTTCTCCTAATCCTAATCTTTTGAAAATTGATAGAGGCATAAGATTAATGCTGACTCCCAAATGACATAAAGCTCTTTCATAAAATTTTTCACCAACAGCACACGGTATAGTGAAACTGCCTCGATCTTTTAATTTTTCAGGAAGCTTTTCTGAATAATTGCTCTACACTTTTTGCTAAGTGCAATAGTTTCATTATCAGTGAACTTCCTTTTCTTGTTCAGAATCTTTCATAAATTTCACATAATTGGACATTTGCTCTAAAGCTTATACGAAGGGAATATTTACCGTTAATTTCTTAAGAAGTTCTAAAAACTTGGAAAATTATTTATTCTATTTATGTTGCTTCAATCTTTGAGGAAAAGTGGAGGTTTCTCGACGGTAATTTTCATTGGCGTAAATGGATATTCTAAATCTGGGTACTCATGATCGTTTTCTTTGTCGGTATCCACTTTCTCTTTTTCAGTCTCCATTTCTATCTGTACTCTTGTTTCTAATTCTTTTCCATTTTGTAATTGTATCACTTTGATTTGTTCTTTTCCTTGATCTTTAGGATTTGGTTCACAGTACTAGGAAAAGTTCTTAATGATCGGTTACTAAGCACAGTAGCGATATGCTCTAATTGATTTTCAATATTCTTAATAGCAGTACCTTGATTTTGTAATTGATTTTCTTGAATTTGTAATTGATTTCCTTGATTCTGTAATTGTTGGCCCATGTTTAATATCATCTCTTCCATAGACAACTTTTTTTTCTTAATTTGAGTGTTACTGTTAAATCATGGAGGATAAGAAGGTCTACAATTAACATTTCCTCGGTTGGATGAATTCCTATTGGGTTCATTGGGTTAGTCGTCCATTGTTTCTAATTCATCCAAAATAACTTCATCACTATATTGAAATTGCTCTTTCTCTTCAAAATATTATTTAAAATTTTCATTCAATAGATGTTCACTAATTTCCATATGAAAACATTCATTATCTCTTTCAAGAGTAGGGTATTTCATAGATTTTGTAATGTTAAAAGTCACTTCTTGATCTTTAACTCTCATAGTTAATTCTCCTTTTTGGACATCTATCATAGCTTTTTCCAGTAGCTAAAAAAGGTCTCCCTAAAATTATAGGTATTTCTTTATCTTCCTCCATATCTAAAACAATGAAATCCACAGGAAAGATAAATTTATCAACTTTTACTAACACATCTTCTATAACTCCCTTAGGATAAGTGACTGAACGATCTGCTAACTGAAGAGTTATAGAAGTAGGTGAGACTTCTCCTAATCCTAATCTTTTGAAAATTGATAGAGGCATAAGATTAATGCTGACTCCCAAATCACATAAAACTCTTCCATAAAATTTTTCACTAATAGCACACGGTATAGTGAAACTGCCTCGATCTTTTAATTTTTCAGGAAGCTTTTCTGAATAATTGCACTACACTTTTTGCTAAGTGCAACAATTTCATTATCAGTGAACTTCTTTTTCTTGTTCAGAATCTTTCATAAATTTCACATAATTGGACATTTTCTTTAAAGCTTATACGAAGGGAATATTTACAGTTAATTTCTTAAGAATTTCTAAAAACTTGGAAAATTGTTTATTCTATTTGTGTTGCTTCAATCTTTGAGGAAAGAGTGGGTGAGATTTCTCCACAGTAATTTTCATTGGGGTAAATGGATATTCTAAATCTGGGTACTCATGATCCTTTTCTTTGTCGGTATCCACTTTCTCTTTTTCAGTTTCCGTTTCTTTCTGTACTCTTGTTTCTAATTCTTTTCCACTTTGTAATTGTATCACTTTAATTTGTTCTTTTCCTTCATCTTTAGGATTTGGTTCACAGTACTAGGAAAAGTTCTTAATGATCGGTTACTAAGCACAGTAGCGATATGCTCTAATTGATTTTCAATATTCTTAATAGCAGTACCTTGATTTTGTAATTGATTTTCTTGAATTTGTAATTGATTTTCTTGATTTTGTAATTGTTGACCATTGTTTAATATCAGCTCTTCCATAGACAACTTTTTTTCCTTAATTTGAGTGTTACTGTTAAATCATGGAGGATAAGGTCTACAATTAACATTTCCTTGGTTGGATGACTTTCCTATTGGGTTCACTGGGTTATTCGCCCATTATTGATTTATAGCAGAATAGTTATTCCAATTGAAATTTGGATGATTCTTCCAACCTGGGTTATAATAGTTTGAATAAGGGTTGTTGGGTCTATTAATAGCATTTAAAGTCTCATATGAAGGTTGAACATCCACAAATTGCCCAGATGAATTCTCTTCGTTGGAGAATAATTCATCAGAATAATTCATCCCATAATGATCTATTTTTTTTGATATTGCAGCAATCTGCGAAGCTAACATAGATATTGCATCCGAATCATGGATACTAGCTACATTTTTAGGATTTACCCTTTCAGAGGGTCATTGAAAATTGTTGGTAGCCATCCCTTCTATTAACAAATAAGCCTCATCAAAAAGTTTGTACATTAACAAACCACCAGACGCAGCATCTATAATCGATCTAAGTGATCCCACTAATCTATTATAAAAAGTTTGAATTATCAACCGACAGGTCATCTAGAAGTATCTCAAAAACCCCAGCATCGAAAAGACAAGAGGAACTTATTTGTCTTTATCTGTATTTCACATGTGACACCAACTAACAGTGACCAATAGGTCATCCAAAAGAATCCACAAGGTTGAACGTCTCATCATGGACCTCAAACCCAAAATAAAAAAGAACTAAAAGGAATCCGCTTTGGATTCAACAATATTATTTTTTTATTTATATATTTTTAAATAGCTTCTAGGAATACAAAATGACATTAAGCCAAGGCTGTGATATTTAAAGGTAGCACACAGTTCTTTTTTTTTTTTTTTTTTTTTTTTTTTTTTTTTTTTTTTTTTTTTAAAAATTGTTTTGTACCATTTGGATAATAGCAGGTTTAAGCTCAAATGAATTAGCAGCTACATCAGGATTTTGGATAGATAAATGAATTTCATCTGCTGTAGGATTTGCATAATCTCGTAGGGGTCTAGGTTGGTGTTCATTTTCTATTCCTTGATTGTTTATGTTGTTTTCCATTGTATCAGAATTTTTAGGTTCTCTACTATATTTTCTAATTTTTCTATGAGTGCGTTCTAATTCTGAATCGTAGGGTATAAGATTTTCAGGCCCAAATTTACGCAAACAATTTGAAATCAGTACACAGTAAAACAGTTAACTAAATATGAAAATAAGTTGCAATTCAAGTAAATTTTTTTTAATAATCCTAATTTGTGCGTAACTCTAATTACGATTTTTGTTTACTCCCCAACAACGGTGCAAAAAACTTGACAGCGACTTTATATATGCTAAAAAATATAAGTATTTAATACTGCTGATAAAAGATTTAATTCCTCAGCAAGTGCACCATAAACTTAATAACAGTTATATATTCAATAAAGATGTATGTATAAAATATTCAATAATTGTAAAGTCACACTTATCAACGCAAGTATACGTATCGCTCAAGTAATACAGGGCTCTAATGGATTCCTAGATATCGATCTCACAAGGAGTAATATTACAACTATGAACTAAGATTTTAGAAAAAAATAATACTTAATCGCAATAATGGAATTTAAATTGCTTATCTATCACTAATAGGCAATTGAAATAAATATGTAATTTTAATAACTCTTAAATAACTAATTATACTAATAAGGTTTTTAATGTGATATTCAATATATAAGAAAACATCTTTCTCCTCGTCAAGAAATTATAGTGAATGGATAAAGTGAATCAGTTCAAATTGTGTTGTGCCAAATAGAAGCATATCTATTATTTATCCTTTGGTCCAGACATAAAGAATATTGACTAATCCTACGCTTGTTTGCTGAATCTGCGGCTAGGCTGGGAGGATACCGGCTCTTCACTTCGGAGCTCCCACGTTCCCCTCACCTGAGGGCTAACATCTACACTTCAGCACCCAAACGATAGGACCAAATTTGGGATTTTAGTTTGTCATTCTAAAATCTCCAATTCTACGCCTGATAATTTTATTTTCCTATTTACTTGCACCCAACTTCCAAGGGATTTGACCTCCCTGAATCTTGGATGTAATCTTCACTTTAGTTGTAATACTCAACATATTGTAACAAATCAATTGGACGTATTGAAAGTAAATTAAGATCGAAGTGAAACGATCATCATAATTTATTTAACATTTTCATGGCTCAACCAACTCAAATTACCATTTCAAAAATTTTAAGACAAGGAGAAAGAGAGAGAAAACTGCTCATAACTCATGGGGAAAACACAACAAAACTCAGAATTCATATATAAAAGCAAAGTCATACAAACTACAACAAGTAAATAAACTTATCTCTAATTTCTCCCCATGCAAACTCCTTGAAGTTCCTCTGAATCTCTTCCTTTCTTAACAACACACAGAATTTTTCTTCTAAGCGGCAAGGAGGAAGAAATCTCTCACTTTCCCTCCATTCTTACAATCTCTCAAAGAATTCCTCACAATTTAGACTCTCTACACTTTCTCAACCCTTAACTATTGAGCCTCCTCCATATTTTTGGCCAAAGTCTTCTCTTTAAAGATGGGATGAGTTTTCTCAAGATTTGCTTAAGCATCCCTCCAAAATTCGTCCTCATCCAATGCATTGTTGGACATAACGAGCTGCAGCCTCAAGGGCGCCGTCGGCGGGCTTTTGGCTCGCCGTCGGCGGCCTCGAGTGAATTAAATCTGGAGTCTCGGGAAAAGTTTGTCGTCGGCGCCGTTGGGCTTGCCTTTGGCGCCCTAGTTCAAATCTTCACATTTTGGTCCTTTTCGCTCCAAATTTTCTCCTTTTTGCATCTTTTTGCTCCAATGGCCCAAATTCATCATTCTTGCAACAAAACATCAAAAATACCTCTCTTTAAAGTGCAATATCATCAAAAATAGTGTAAAATAGGTATGAAAATCTCAACATATTTTCCTTTGGTCAAGAGACCATGTGCCTTGTTGCTGGAGAGCGAGAATCTCCTCTGACATAGCTTTTTTCCATTACAGATGAGACATAACTTGTGAAAGGGATGTGGGAGTGTTATTGGAGATAATATGTGGAAGAGTGAAGAATCTGATATGTTTTAGAGATCTAATTTTTGAACAAGTTATCATGGGGTGTGATGGGGAAGGATGAGAAGGTGGTTTGGATGGTGAGGGAACCTGAGGTAGATATGCATTTGTGGGTCGTTCAAATGTGATAGGACAAGAAAGTTGGGATTGGGAGGTATACAAGGATGGAGTGGATGGAGAGGGAGTGGTATATGAGGATGTATGGGAGGTGGAAGTAGGAATCGTGAATGATGGAGGGATGAAGTGTAAAGGCTATTAAAGAGAGGTGGGAGTGGTGGTGATAGAAAAGTGAAAATAGGTTTTAATAAATTGAACATGACAAGAAATGGTTAGCTTATTGTTTTGTAGATTAAGGTATTTATAACCTTTGTGATGTTGACTGTATCAAGGAAAACAAATGTGGGAGCCTTCGGGCTGAATTTATTTAGGACATGAGAGGGGTTCTAATGAAAACTAACTCATCAAAAGGTTCAAAGAAGTTCATAATCAGGTGTAGTGTTAACAAGAAATTGAATGGCAGATTTAAACTGTGTGTTTGGTAAGGGTAGCATGTTGATTAGATAATTTGCGGTAAGAACAACATTAATCCAAAAATGTAAGTAAAGGTGGGCTATGTTAAGTAATGTACGTCAATTTCAATGAGATGTCAGTGCTTAAGTTATGTTTTTTTTTTATTTTGTGCCGATCTAAAGGGCTGGCTAAATTGGTGTGTTATGCCAAGATTTTGAAGTTTTTGTGTTAAAATGTTGAAGCCATTGCTTCTAAAATATTTGATATTTTTATTATAATGAGTTTTGTTATATCTTGGGAGGAATTGGTGTGAAGGAACCTGAAAAACTTTCAAATCCATTTGTTGTAAGAAGCTTTTAAATTTTAACTTTCCAGATGGGATAATTCTCATATTTCAAAGGTTAATTTATTAGTTTTGATATGACTCATCAAGAACTTGAGGGATTTGGGAATGGCAATTTCTTGATTGTAAGAAAGAGGGCAAAAAGCTGAAAGAGTTGGTAATGTGTTATTAGAGAGTGTATCCATCTAGAAAAAAATTAGTGGACTAGAGTGAAGAAAAAAATGTGCAATTCTCTGTTGAGATGAAGACTACCGATAGAGGACGGAAGAAAGAGAAAAGAAAAGAATAAAAGAAGAAGAGAGGAGAGATGGAATGAGAGGGGATTAGTGTAGTTGTTTTACATATTGTCTGATACCATAAATATATCTCTACCTTCGAATGAATTCAAATAGGATTTATAGAATTTAATTACTATCGAAAAGATAAGTGATTACATACATTTATTTGTTACACCGTAACATATTTATAAACAACTTAAAGGGTATACTTGTAAATACAAAAATGTTAATATATATACTATATGTGTATGTGTGTGTGTGTGTGTGTGTGTGT
>NW_018164594.1:2040400-2060424 GCF_001263595.1 Phalaenopsis equestris | reverse complement strand
GAGAGAGAGAGAGAGAGAGAGAGAGAGAGAAATCTGAGCCTTAGAGATTAGACAAATGAGTATTGTGCGCAGTAGAGGAATGGAAGAAATGGTTGTCCAGCTCTTGAGTAAGCATTTTTAAGGTTTTCATAGGTATTTGAGGTTTTCATAGGTATTTGAGGTTTTCATAGGTATGCTCTCTATTAAACACTTGGCAAAAATTGGCTTACTAGCCATGATAATGGATCAACCTCTCTCGTTCATATCTTGTTTTATTTGAATTAATATCATTTTTGAATGAATTATATTGTTAATAAAGATCATTTTGATTTTATACAATTTGATTATGAGATGGGTCAATTTTGATTGTAGGTTGTATTAAATTGAATCTCAATTTGAGTTAGACATAACTCATTTAATTTAAGACAAAATTAATTAGATTTTGAATGATTTTTTGATATCCTAAAAGTAATTTATAGTCTGTTAATATGATGAATACTTCAAAACAATAGAGTGATAAATTAATATCTTAGTATTGCGCAAAGATCCTACACACACACATAGATAAAAGAGAAGTAACATAAAGAGATACCATAATTTTTATATGGAAAAATCTAGGAAGGGAAAAACTCATGAGAACTAGCACATTCAAAGTAATCCACTATGTAATTTTAAGTGCATATGTTCACTTTTCTCCTGAATTTGAGAAGATGAAATTACAAAGCTGGTATTCATTGATGTACAATAACAATGAATCTATAATAACCATAACTAGGCTACAACAAATACAAATCTTGGCTATAATAACCATAGTTTATCACAAAGTCTTAGGTGATGGTTTTAATAGTAAGAATTGACCACAGAGGTTGTAGTTAAAAATTTTAATAGTAGTAGTTGGCCATAAAATGTTCTAATTTGTTGCTACAAAGGTAGTAGTTAGCTAAAAAATGTTGTAGTTAGTTGATACAAAGATAGTAGTTGATCGTAAATATTGTAGTAAGTGGATGCAATATTGTCAGCTAGCCATAAAAGATATAATTAAAATCTTTAATAATAGTAGTCAACTACAATGACGGTAGTTGGTTGCTACAAAAGGCAGTAGTTGGCCATGAAGTTTGTAGTTGTGATCATACTAGATGCACTTGGGCCACAAAGACCATAGTTAATAGTTGTACTAGTAACAGTTGTCAATAAATGCCGTAGTTGGTTGCTTTAAAGAAAGTAGTTGGCCATAAATGATGTAGCTAGTAGACACCATAGTTCTAGTTCACCACAGAGATCATAGTTTGAAGATGTACCAGAAATAGTTGGTCACAAAGATCATAATTGGTTGCTATAAAGACAATAGTTGCTCATATAAATTATAATCAATGTTTGCAATTATGACAGTTGACCATTGATGTTGTAGTTGGAAGTTGTAGCAGTATTAGTTGGCAACAAAAGTCATTAGTTATTGTAATAACAACAGTTGATCATACAAGTCATTGTTAGAAGGAGAAATAATAGTTGTCGGTGTAATAACAATATTTAATTCTAAAAACTATAATTTTAATACTATGGTTGCAAGCAGTAGTTGCCAAAAAATGGTGGCTAACGGGTGATGGTTGATAATGTTTAGCAACTGCGGAAGTCAGTGATTACTCACCTGGTCTTCTCTTCAAAATTTCTTATGAAGTTCTTCTTCCCCTTCCTCCCCCTCACGTGAAGTAAGGGTGTTTATTTATAGCCTCTGAAGGGTAAGAATTTTGGTCTTTTAATGAATAACTTTCCCATCGACTTGATCAGATGACCCATATTGATCACCCTTGATCATAAGGGCTTTTAATGATCTGAAGGCTTTAAGAACTTTAAAAATAATAATCTTAGGCATGTTGGATTCCGCTCGTTGAGACACTCAATTTGACTTTAAATATGTTAATTTTGGAGTCTATTTGAGCATTCAATTAATGATCCAAAGCCTTAAACTGTGCTTCAATGGCTTGACCTGGGCTTAATTAGACTTGGATTGACCCAACTTTTATATCATTTGGTTTGTCTTGTTGAGGCAGTTAGTTTGACTACATAGATATCACTGGGCTTTGAAATACCTTTATTTTGAATTTAGAATGTTCACTGTTAAAAAAACATTGAGATCCATATTTGATAAAAATTTGTTAATGACACATCAAGTCTTTACACACATTCAACCATAATTATATAAATAAATAAGGGTTACAAACAAACTAAATGTGTATTTCATTTTTCTTAAAATTTAAATAGTGATTTTTATGTGGTATGAAATATCTGGGTGTTCTATATACAAAAACTATAGTTTTGGTGAAGTTGTTATGTAAATACATAGGAATTCGTTGGTATGTATGTTAATGCCCCCACAAAAGATATGTATTTGTATTCATACATATATTTATATAAACTTTGGTTTGATCTCAAATTAACTGATCTATCTGATGCACATTCAACTCAAATGTGATTTGAGGCGGGCTCTAATATCTAATTACGCCTTGTTAATTTAACCTCATAACAATCTAAATCAAGAGATGATTAAAATTTTAAAAAATTTTGAACTTCAAGCCAAACTCATAACTATAAATGAACTAGATCTAATAAAAATCAGATTTTAGAAAATTATTTTAAGGTTTTGTTTGGAATCAGATTATCTTATTTTAATTTATTTTTAAGAGGAAAGAAAAATATATTTAATTTAATTGTATGAAATAATCAAAATTATAAATATTTTGGACTCTCTCTCGAGAACAAATAGGGAGACTAGACTGAAAATGAGAAACATTTGGGTAAAATATTTTGAATTAAAATTTACTTAAAATGTTTTTCATTCATTAAGTTTATTTTAAAATTAATAAATATAACAATTGATTAATTAAACATATATTATGCTCATCTTAAAAAAAAAATATAATAAATAATTATTACCCTCAGTCATCTTTCATACATCCTAATTCATTCAAATGAGTACAATCAACCTTATTTTTAGATAAGAATTAGAGGCACGCCTTAATTATTATAAATATCACATAATTTTTTAACATAAAATCTATTCAAACGAGGGTAGGAAACTCTATTTTTGAAGGAAGACCAGACCCTTGCCTCTAGGCTTATGACAATCAGATGCCTCTCCTCAAGTACAATTCTTCCAAATGAGGACTTGGTTTTCAACAATCCTACAACCTCATTTACGGAATTTTGAGATAGCTGAAAGCCCTTTTTTATAGAAAGATCACAATCTTGTCCTAGATATTATGAATGTTGGTTTGGAGTCACATTTATGCCTAATATTATTATTTCTTGTTGTGTATTTAGAATAAATTCAAAATTATATGAATAAAAAACTTAGATGCTTGTCATCTTAAAGATTATGAATCATGACTTGCGCTCACACTTATGCCTATTATTATTATTTTATTACTTCTATTTTAAAAATATGTGGATAATATCTTTGTGTATGAACAAAGTATACTGAACCGAATCAAGCGATCCTGGATGAGGCACGTGTCAGAGGGTCAATCTCGGCAAGCACAAAGAACTATCAATTGACATGGAGCGAACAATACAATCAACTAAACTGAAAAGCTCGACGGAATAAATAGATGAGCAGCCCAAGTAAGTAAATTGGAGATTCCACGATTAATATTTCAACCATAGTAATGATTTTCTTGACAGGCACAATGACTGACTGATAATAGATAATTTAAAGGGTATTATAAACATTTCACAATGTAACTTCTACCTACTATAAGTACAAGAATAGTAACTTTCCCTTAAGTCTCTTTCTTTCTCTCATTTTCTCTTTTTTCCCTTATTTAAACTATTAATTGGGTGTGATTGACAAAAAATCTAAGTTCAACACCTTGAAATGTGAAATGAGCGTAGAATCATGTCACGAACAAGAATAAAAGTTTGTCATGGAGAAGATTCCCATCTTCATGAAGCCCATGACAGAATGAATTGTATAGGTGAGTTATAACTCACTAGATCAATGAACTCAAAGAGCAAATATTGAAGGAAATCAGAAACGCACTTGACCCAAATATGGTGCAACTTCCATGTTCGATAACATTTCATGACCTTTAGAGGGTAGCCACCATGAATGACGTAAGGATCCCTCTTTACCTCGAACTACATCAAGATACACATTACCTTGATAACATGAGTTTCATATCACCCGACATATTGAAGGCTTGAGTACATAGAAGCATCACAACCTGCAAAACCTGAGAACACCTTCTCACAAAAAATCTTTGAAATTGAACACTTGAATGCTTCAAAACCCCGACACTAGTACCCAATCGAGGACAATTAGAACCGACCAATAATTTGCCTCATTTGAATTAGTGATATGCCAACTAAGGATCAACGATGTGCTCATGTTTTGGCTTTTCCTCACAACACTCAGAGAGTCGGGACATCGATGGTTCAATGGTCTACCATTAAAGGTAATCACCTATTTCCAAGACATTAGAAGAATATTTATGGCTCATTTTGTCAGCGCACATAAGCCCTAGATAACTTCATAGACACTCCTCCAACTATGCCAAGAACACAGCAAACCCTTATGCACCTTCATAACTAACTTTCGAAGGGAAATGCTAGAAGTTTAGGACCTTAAATCCACGATCACACACATTTACTTTGCACACAAAACTAATAAATGTCTGTTCTACTACGCCTTAGGCTTACCACGATCTAAGGTATTGACCAAGATTTTAGAGCTGACTAATAATGACATATATGCAGAAGAGTAAAATTTCTTATTCACTATGATAAAGGTGCCCGATTGGTATCCCTAAAAAAAAAGTGCTCAAAGAGATAGTTGGAGGCAATGTCATAATCCACACCCACCCACCAAGTCTTGATTTTAAGGGATCACAGCCTTCCTCGGAGGTTCAAGCGTCATATACAAGATATTACCATGACAATTAATCCTGTTACCTTGTAGGATGGATAAAATGACATAATGAAAGAAGGACACTGCCCTCAAACCATGAAATTTAATGGCCCACTCCACTATGAGTTTTGATAAAAAAAATTAGTAGAAGCCATCTAGAATGAAGTATTTCAATAAAGAACCACCCATGAAAATAGGGAGCTATCTCAAGGACCCCAGTAAATACTGTGTATACCATAAGGACACAAACACAAAATTGAAGAATACTGACACCTCTGTAACTTGATTGAATATTTTTTCTAGTAAAAATGCTCAAACAATTTGTATCAATTTAGGTAGTGGTCCAACAACATGGTAAAGAGCTAGCCAAAGGAGTTTTCAACTCACCCACCCAAGTTCAGTAGGTGCACATCATGGGCATAATGTTTGTCATCTTTGGAGGAGACTTTGAAGTGGCTCATCAAGTCAACTTAAAAAGATTACACTCAGAAGTTTGCTCAATTGTCTTACTCACATGACACACCTTACAATACCTGCCAATTCACTTCACTAAAAATATTCTACCAGCCAGACAAAATCCTTACAATGATGCCATTATTTTTACCGCTCTCATCACATATTCCAAATTGGGAGTATACTCATCAACATAAGGAGCTTCGTAAATATTATTTTCAAGTCAGTCATTGATAAAATGAGATTTGACTTTGTTCACGTCTCACCCCCTCTTGACCACTCAATGGTTTTTTTGGGGTGAGAGGATGGAAGCAATTGAAACTTTTTCCCTATCAATTACCTCAAGGAACGACAGTAAGCTATTTCAAGCCATAATGAAATTAATTATAAGTTTATTTTCCATAAACATATAACACAAACTTTGGTCAACCTTTGTTCAATGATTTTTGACTGATCATATCAATTTATCACTTGACTGTAAAGTTTCCAATAGATTGGGATGTGGTCACCATACAAGAAGATCTGGAGAACTCATGCAAGTGCTACCTGTTGTTTTTATTCTATTCTCTTTTAATTTTTTAATGGATTCATCAATTTTTCCATGTTTGTATCTTTCCCTTTTCTAAATAAGTCTGTCTTCGAGATCATGTAAATGATCAGAAGAAGAAAGGAACAAAAAAAGATGGGCATACAATAAAGAAGACAAATAAGAGAAAGATCATGGAGATCTTACATGTAACAAATCTCACAAGTATGGTTTGATATGTCCACCCAAATAAGAACAAACGAAAGCACATTGAACCAATATCTAAGAAAGAATGCCTACGTAGACTATCCACAACTAGAGATTCTGGTATGTTTTCTTATTATGGGGTGTAGAGTGCTCCTAAGTTGACACATCTCACTTTGTTAATTACATATTAGGGTATGCCCAAGAATAATCTTGACTTAAAAGAGTTTTGCTTACATTTGTAGTGACAACTATCATAATACTATCAAAGGATAGTTATGTTACAGGGGAATGCTCTGATGCTTTCAAAGCTTCTACAAACCTATGAGGCAGAGAGTAAGCCTCTCGTGGCCCCCACATGGGTCTTAGAATCCTCGATATATGAAGCTTGAGAAGTAACCAAATCATCCCGATGAGGCATTCCAATACACGAAAGCACATTCGAGCCATAAAGGCAGAGGAATAATTATGGTATCCCAAATGGGTAACAACTCATAAGTAATTAGGTCGTTGAGATGATACCAACAATGATTAAAGGAGTAATAGGCTCAATAGGAGTAGTCAAAGGAAGTGAGGAGTAATCCATAAAGTTAGAGGTAGTTGGGTCAGGGTACCACAAATCTGTCCTCTCAAGTTACTAGGATCCTAAGTTTTCCTAATTGTGAAGATAGTCAAGCCAACACGTCCAGAGATGTCAGGTCATCAATTCAGGAATTGCATTGTCCATGAGAACCTTCATAGAACAAAAGACAAAGGAATGAAACTCTAACTTATGACTATCAGGTGGACCTTTAAGAGGTTGGGCTTATACCCACCAAAATGGAAAAGATGCCATTAAGATAGAGGATAAAAGGAGGTTCAGTTATAAAGCCCAAAATGCTCCCAACAAAATGACTTATATGGGTATGAGTTGGTAGCCTTCTAATGATCTAAACAAGCTATACAATCAGCTCAGTAGCAATTTATGTTAGGTTAGTTAATTTGGAGAAGTATGGAGACTTCTCCTTAAGAAATTTGATATGCCTTGCACCACCACCAAAAAAATTGATATGTCATAATTCTAAGTGTAGGGGTCTCACGGAACTGTATGAGGCCATAATATCGATTCCACAGGGAGTGAGTAAGAGAAATTATAGCCTACCAGGTTAAGTTCTTAGTCCAATATTGGAATTTTATTTAGGTTCAACAAACTACTCTTACTGAATTACAATCTATGACATGGGTTACTCTTATCAAAATCTTACTTATCTAATTGGTTTGGTAATTATAAAGTTATAAAGCTACCTTCCCTTGTAGTGGTTTATGTGGTAATATAGAAAATGCAAAGTGATAATTGTGAATTTGGCTAGTGACAAATAGAATCAACTCTCTTCTTTACCCTCTCCCGAGTGTATAAAGTGTTTGGTTAAATCTATTTTAAGACATAAGAAATCATATGTCAGTGATCTCTATTTTCTATAAATATAGATGTAAAATGTGATGTATGCGATTATACATTAAATTCCTCACTAGTTATTCTTAATTTGCAACAAAGCCAAAAACTTGATCCAAAGCAAAAACTAGGTAAATCTTTCACTATGAAGTAAAGAGGAATGCAATTATAATATTTCAATATGGGATGCTATGCAAGTATACGTATCGTTATCAAGTAATATAGAACTTTTTGATTAAGATCTGAATATCGAACTCATAGGGAGGACTAAATTTAGATAGCAAAATTTTACTTAGCAATATATTCTTACTTAAACTTAAGATGGTAAAATAGGAATGAAAGTTTGATTCTTTTTGTAATTTTTGATAATTGAAAATATAGTAAGCAACTAATTAACTTAACTAAAACACTTGCAAGATGAAGGCAATATTAATAAAATATCTTTTTTCCTTATTATGAATCAGTGATAAATAAAGAAATTCTTTTGTGGAATTATTCTAAATGTGTTGTGACAAATAAAAGCAATAATATTCTTTACCCATACTAAAGATTCTATAAAGAACATTGGCTAATTTATTGTTTGAATAGTCTTGAAGACTAGCTAGGCAAGGAAGACACTAGCTCTCACTCTAGAGTTCCTTCTTCTCCTGCAACTTAGGGGCAAACATATTGTATCAAAACATAAAATTATAAATCAAATTGGGGGCTTTAGCCTATCACTCTAAATTCCTCTAATTCTACACCCTTTAAAAGTATATTTCCCTGTTTATTTGTACTCAACCCCATGAACTACATTCTCATTCATGAAATCAATAAGTAATCCAAAACATTTGTTAACTAAGACAATACCATCTTGGATCTTACATTTTCTCACAAAGGTATTAACATCTTAGTTGGCCAAATCGAGAAGTAAATAAAGTACAAGGTTTCAGATCATCACAACTTCTTCCAACAATCAAGTCTAATACTTCACACAACTTCCTTTAGATATTTAATCACTTATCATTTTAAGGAAAAAGATAAATAAAACTACTCAGAATTCATGGAGAAAACACAACCACACATGATTTTAAAAGTAGAAATCATGCACACAAACAATAAATTTGAATTAAAACTAAGCGTAGTCACAAAGATAAACACTTATCTCAAATTCTCTTCACAAAATGTCTTGAAGTTCCCTTAAATTCTCCTCCTTCTCTCACAATACAAACTAAAACTCAAAATAAAATAAAATAAAATAACGGTGGGCGGCAGCTGCGAAGGTGATGATGACTTTAATGTTTGATGGGTTGCTGACCTCCTTCTTAGAAAATATAAGTCTTTCGTATAAAAATCTAAGGGGTGCTTTGGTGTCTCTTCAAAAAGGTGTCTTAATTCAATGAATCTTCTAGAAGTTGCCTCCTCAAAAGCCAATTGAATGAATTTTGGTGTCAATGGGCTATTTCCTACGTTTTTATCAAGGGTTGCTTCAAAAACCTCTTCAAAAATCTGCTTCAATTAAATAAATCATCAAGTAACTACTTCTGGCGCGTAAGCGTGGGCTACCTGACGCTTAGACGTGGAGCCTCCGTGTCTTAGGCGCCTTAGTTCATTTTTGCACCTTTCTTTATTTTTGCTCCAAATTTGACTCTTTTTCACTCCTTTTAGCATTTTTCATCCATTTGATTGTACCTGCAAGAAAAAACTTGATTTTTCCTGCAAGAAAAAACACACAAATACCTTTCATTAAAGCGCAATATCTCAAAAATAGGTATAAAAATGTTATAAAAATCTATATATTTTAGGTGTATAAAAATTCCCCAAACTTAAGATGTTACTTGTCCTCAAGTAGCCTTTCAATCTTTAAAAACCAAAATAATTAGATAATGTATATGAGTTTCTTTAGGAATTACCAAAATTTTGATGTAGAAATATAGTAGTCAAATCTAGAAAAAAATATTAGTCAATCATAGTAGTCAAATCTAGAAAAAAATATTAGTAAATGAGACCAACTTAAAGTTTAGAAATTTTTAATGTTAAGAAACATGAAAATATGAGTTCCTATCTAATTCAAAAATATTATAGATTTTCCAAATATAGTGTTTAGGCATTTGATCATCTCCACTTAAAATTTTTATTAAGTATAATTTTACTCACTATATTATATTCTTAAGCTTAAAAGTTTCTCGAGTCTTATACTTTAAAAAGATCAGAAGTGGAACCAATTTTTGATTAGACACTAATCCTCAAGCTTCTCCTCCATTTTTCAACTTTTTCTTTTATTTTCTTTTTTTTTCTTTTTCTTTTTCTTTTTCTTTTCTTTTTCTTTTTCTCTCTTTTTTTTGGAAAGGATTACTATATCCAGATAGGCCTTTCATGGTTTTGAATTCCACTCTTCCTTTTCTAATGCAAAGAGTTGATATTTTTCTTTCTCTTAAAAACATAATAATAGTTTTGAAAATCAATTTCAATAAAAGAAATTTAAGTTTTGAAAATAAAAGAAATAAATTTCTAAATTTTTCAAAAATACAATTTTTCCTACTAAAAATAGTTACACAATACTTAACATTTTCCATCTAAAAATTTTTAAAAATTTTTAACTTTAAAAAAAATTTTTAACTTTAAATTTTTCTTCATTACTATGAATTTTAACTAAATTCTCTTACTCATTTCTAAAGTCAAAAGTTTACTTTCCTAATATAACTTCACTTACATAATAATTTTTCATATCAAAATCAGATTTTATTTGAAATACATTTGAGAACAAATAAATTATTAAGTTCTTTAAAATTTTTCACCCTTTAATAGAAATAAAACATTTTAGCATCATATATAAATAAGAAGGAATGAAAACTAACTAAACATGCTTGCAGGAATTTTTATATCCTAAATATGCAAGTATAAAAATTAAAAATAGTAATAAAAATTTAATTAATCAAATTTTATTTTTCTTAACATATAGAGATTCATCAGACTTCTATGCAGTGGAGTATAACAAAAAAGAAAATAAACACACTACCAAACATACATGACTGCAACATAAAGAAAAATAACTCGTAGTAAATTGAAAATAAACATGCAGATTTAAGTAACAAGTTAGCTTCATTCTAAACCTTTATAAGATTTCAAAATTAAGTTCAAAAAAAATTAACTAAATATAACAACACACATAAAACAAGTACTACCACATATAATAACTACTTATTAAACATGAAAACCCAAATACATCACAGTAGGTGTACAAAACAAAACAGTCTCAACAATAACAATTCAAAACACAAGAAAAAGTACAAAACAACTGCACTAACAACAATTCATAACAAAACATAAACTACAAACATAAAACAAAACAAATGATCCCAACTAATCATCACCCTCTTCTTCATCACTTTCATCACTACATCAAAAAGATGTAGCTCATATGGTGGATATCTAGGATACTGAGGAAATACTGCATCCCGATTACCTCTATTCAGATGCTTAATACACCAAAAATATATAGTGTTTTTAGACATATTTTTATACCTATTTTTAAGATATTATGCTTTAATGAAAGGTATTTGTGTATTTTTCTTTCAGGTACAAGTAAAAAGTTGAAAAATGCTAAGAGGAGTGAAAAAGGATCAAATTTGGAGCAAAAATCTGAAATTTGTGCAAAAGTGTTTTGGCGCCTATGTGCGAGATCCAACGCTTAAGCGCCAGTGAAACAGAGAAGGCTACGCCAAAGGCCCCGCGCTTAAGCGCTAGAGGCAATTATTTGGTTGTTTTCCTCATTTGGCTAAATTTTGAAAAACATTTGAGGCACTTATTGGCGGTTATGACCACTAGGAATGAAAATATTATTAAAAGACTTGTGAAAGGAGGCATCCCTTGGAGAATATATTGAATTTGGACACATTTTGAAGAATTTCCAAGGCACCTCTTGGGAAATTTATAAAAGAAGGAAGTTGAGACAATTAAATGGGGTGCTTGAAAGTTCTGAAAAGAGTTTAAAGAGGAGGAGTCCTGAGGAGTTTTGAGAGATAGTTTTGGAGAGATTTTCAGGCATCACAAAAATTTACTTTATGCTTTTCGTTTTTAGTTTATTTTGAGAGTGTTGTAAAAGGGAAGAGATTCAAAGGAACTTAAAATGTTTGGTGGAGGATTTGATATAAGTTTTTATCTTTTGTTTTGAACTACTTTTGGTTTTAATTTAGATTTCCTGTTGGTTTGACAATGATTTCTACTTTTAAACTAAAGTGTGGTTTTCTTTTCTCCATAGATTCATAGCAGTTTTCGTTATCTTTCTTCTTAAAATGATAATTAATTAAGAAATTAATGTGTTGGATGGAAGTTGTGGAGAGTATTGATCTTTAATGTTGGAAGAAGTTGTGATGATTTAATTCCATGTACTTCATTTACTTCTTTATCTGGCCCATCTAGTTGTTAAAATTTGTTGTGAGAACATGTAAGAATAGGTATAGTATTATCTCATTCAACAATCGGAAAGATTCACATGAGGTTGTGTGAATGAGAATGTAATTTATATGATTTAATGCAAATAAATAGGGAAATAATCTTTGAAGGGTGTAGAGTTAAAGGACTTTAAAGTGACAGGGTAAAGCCCCAAACTTGGATTATTGTTTTAGGTTATGATATGAGATGTTAGCCCCTAGGTGGAGGGAATTGAGGGAACTCTAGAGTGAGAGCTAGTATCTTCCCTGCCTATCTTCAGAACTATTCAAAATTTATTCAAAATTTAAATTAACCAATGCTCTTTATAGTATCTCTAGTAAAGGTAAAGAATATTATTGCTCCTATTTGGTACAAAACAATTTACATACTTCCATAACAAAATTCCTATACATATTACTGAATCATGAAAAAGAAATATATATTTTCATATTCTGTGCTTTTCTTTTATATAAACTCAAGTTATTTAGAAGTTGTTACTATTTTGTTAAAATATCAAAAATATAAAAAAGAATTGAATTTAATTACTATCAAATTATCTATAATTTAAGTAATTATTTTCTTGAAATAAAAGTTTGTTGTTTGAAAGTGCATATTGCGTATTTTCCCGTGGGAGCGATATTCGTGGCTTAACCAAAAAGTCTTATATTACTTGAAAATGGTATGTATACATTCTTATTTTCTTCAAGATCAAGTTTTTGGTACTTTTGTAAATTAAGGAAAAATAAGTGAAAATATAATTGCATACATCGTTATACTGGTTCATATAAGCAATTTCAGGATCAAGTATTTGGCGCCGTTGCCCGGGAAGATTTAAACATTGATTTAAAGTAAATTTTAATTTTAGAAAGTCATATTTAAACTTAAAAAAAGTTATAGTATTTTATTTTGTGTGTTTTAGTTTAGTTATTTTATTTTATTTCATTTTTGTGTATGCAAGTTCAGGTTTTGAAGGACTAGTTCCCTACAACTCTGAATTAGAGAGAACTGTTAGGAAAATCAGAAAAACCAAAAAAAATTAAAATTTTGAAAAATCTAAAAAACATTACAGAAATGACAAACCAAAATGATCAAAATGCTGAAATTCATCAAGAATTTAGACCTTTACCAGGTTATGCCGACCAGGATAGATGAACTTCATTGTAGTATTCAAAAACCTACTGTAGTGACTAATTCATTTGAGCTTAAACCTGTTATTATCCAAATAGTATCAATAAGTAGTTTGGGGATCACCAACTGAAGATCCAAATATACATCTTGCTAATTTTTTAGAATTGTGAGCTGCGTTTAAATATGATGGTGTATTAGATGATGCCATAAGACTTAAGTTATTTCCTTTCTCACTAAGGGATAAAGCTAAAATGTGGTTGAATTCATTAGCACCTGGATCTATCAGAACTTGGGGTGATTTAGCAAAAAATTCCTTACTAAATATTTTTCACCATAAAAAACTGTAAAGCTTAGAAATGATATTGCAACTTTTAATCAGTTTGAAGGGGAATCTATTTATGAAGCATGAGAATAATTTAAAGAACTCTTAAGAAAGTGTCCACACCATGCAATACCATATTGGTTAATAATTCAAACTTTTTATAATGGATTAGCTGGATCTGTTAGATCTATTATCGATGCCGCTTCTAGTGGTTCATTGATGTCAAAACCATTTCATGATGCTCTTGCTTTAATTAAGGAAATGACTACCAATAATTTTTAATGGCCTTCTAAGAGGGTAAATCTAAAGAAAGTAGCCAATATTCATGAATCTGATGCATTTACTATGTTAGCAAATCAAGTTGCTACAATTTCAGGGAAGTTAGCCAATTTGAAATGAATTTTTCTCAACCAATTTCTATTATTGAAGAGAATTCAATAGGTCGAATGGTAGATTCACAAGCATCATTAGAAACTTTGAATGCCATAAATAACAAGCAGAATAACCCATATTTAACCCATGCAGAATAACCCATATTCAAATTATTATAACCAGGTTGGAAGAACCATCCCAACTTTAATTGGAATAATACTACCGGTGATAATAATCAACAATGGGGAAACGATCAAGTAAACCCATTGGGAAACTAAAACAACCAAGGGAATAGTAATAATAGATCTACTTATCCTCCAGGTTTTAATAGTAATCCATAATTTAAGGAGAAGAAGTTGTCTATAGAAGAACTGGTGTTACAAATGAGAAATAAGTTACAAAGTCAAGGAGCTATAATTAGAAATATTGAAAATCAACTTGGACAAATTGCAAATTCATTTATTAATAGATCCCAAGGAACACTTCCTAGTAATACTAAGAAAAATCTGAAAGACCAGAATAAGGAGCAAGTAAAAGCCGTTCAAGATAGAAGCAGAAGAGAATTTGAATGCAAGGTTCAAAAAGAAACTGAAGTAGAGAGAGAAAAAATTGAAGAATTAAAAAAGGACACTCCTAATGATTTTGAAAGACCTATTCTATTTCTCCACTTAATCTCCACTTAATGTTAACTTAGAAAAACCACCACCTCCATTTCCTCACAGACTTCATCAACAGAAGTTGGTAAGCAATTTTCAAAATTTCTAGAGATTTTTAGGAAGCTTACAATTAAAATTGTATTTGTTGAAGCCTTAGATTAAATGCCAAGCTATGTAAAGTTTATGAAGGATATTCTCAACAATATTCGGAAGTTTGAAGATAATGAGACTATTGCACTTAGTGAGGAGTGCAGTGCTATAATTCAGAAAAAGCTTCCTGAAAAGCTTAACGATCCTAGTAGCTTTACAATTCCATGTGTGATAGGAGACCGATTTTATGGGAAAGCTTTATGTGATTTAGGTGCAAGGATTAACCTTATGCCATTATCAATATTTAAAATATTGGGATTAGGAGAAATAACCCCTACTACTGTAACTCTCAGATCGTTCAATAATGTACTAATGTACTCTAAAGGAGTTATAAAAGAAGTCCTAGTGAAAGTGGATCAATTTGTCTTTCCTGTTGATTTCAATGTGCTGGATAAAGAGGAAGATAAAGAGATTCCTATCATTTTGGGGAGACCTTTCTTATTCATAAGAAGAAAACTAATAGATGTGCAGAAAGGTGAATTAACAATGCGCGTCAATGTTTAAACTATTACTTTTAACAATTCAAGATCAATGAAATATCCTGCAAAAGGTAAAGATGATGAATGCTTTAAAATGGATGTTATAAGATATCTGAGTGAATGTCATTTCAAAACTAATTATGAAGAAAAAATTGAAGTAAAATATTTAGAACATGAGCAAGAAGAAAAAATAGATCAATGTGAAGATCTTTTTAAGGAAGATTCAAACTATGTTCTAGAAAGTTTTGAAATTTTGGATACGATAGGAAAAGATAAATCATTTTGTCTATCAATAGAAAAACCTCCAGAACATAAGTTAAAGTTACTTCTTGATCATTTAAAATATGTCATTTAGGAGATTCCTCTACTTTACCAGTTATAATTTCCACAAAGTTAACGATGGAAGAAGAAGAAAGTTTGATGAAAATTTTGAAAAATTTTTAGAAAGCCTTTGGATGGACAATTGATGATATTAAAGGAATCAATCCTTCAATTTGTATGCATATGTCGGTGCTATTTTGGAGATTGGAGGGGAGTTGCCCGTAAGAAGCTGTCGGTCATCGGAATCGAAATCCCGTCGCCCACCTTACTGTCTTTGTTATCCTCTTATGAAATCAAACTGACCCCATATTTTTCATAGTCTAAATGAAAGCGCGTTGTACCTCAAATCCCGACACTCCTGTATCTATCCCGGTATCTATCCCGGAGGATAAACACAAAACTTGAGGATGAGACTTGATCAATTAAACTAAGGAAAGTATGACGTCCGTTTAGTTTGTGAAACCTTTATATTTGGGGCAAGTTCCCCTATTTAATATGAAGGATTAAATAGGGTTTATATTAAGCTGGGTTCGAACATGCTTCTTATAAGGGCAATCCCCTATAGTTAATTACATCTTAAATGACCAAAGCCACCTAAGAAGACTCTCGATAGAAATCAAGAAAAATTATCTTCAAGGAATTTCAAAGGGTAGGACTCTTCAACGAAATCAGACGTAGAGGTGTAAAAGGGGACTGGTTCAAATTTGGAACATTTTATTGTAAAATCCAAAGGAAGAAGAACTAGGGGATGGCATGGATCCAGAGGAGAAGCTCAGTGACTTCCCAAACTATCCTAATGTTTGGCTTCAGTTTTGAGGAGAAATATTTAGGTGTTTCATCCTGTCAATTTTATTAGTTAGGGCTTATATTCATGTGAAATGATCACACAAATAGCCTGAAAGATGTGAGGATTTAGGTCATGACAAACGACAACCTCTGAATCCCAAGATGAGTTAGGGCTTATATTGTATAGCAGGGCTATGCAAAGGCCTAAAGAGAAGGTGAAGATTTACGTTGCATAAGAAAGCAACATTGAAATCCTATGGCTTTGTTGTTTAAGTCTAAGAAAGGAATATTGGTTTAGCTGAGGAAGACAGGTTTTGCTGTTGAAGATGGCCGTGCTGCCCGCCATGCTAGCTCCAAGCTCCTTGCCGCGAACTCATTCCGGTATCACTATTTTCTATTGGATTCACTTAGTCCAAATGAACTTACTAAAGCCAACTTAATGAGTTCCATAATTTCATTTAAACCGTGGGAAGCCTCGTTAGCATCCGTAGGTTACCTTCTCCGAGGGATTCCCGATCATCCGATAGAGACGTATTAATTTAGTTGAAGTTGTAGTTTATGTGATGTTTGTGATTAAATTTTGAGTTTTTTTATATTTTGAATGTTGTGGCGGTGAATTTTATCTTAGTTGATTTTAGTTTTGGTTTTGGGTTATGGTTATGTGACTATCCTGATGGTTTTAGTTTTCATACAGGGTGACAATATTGTTTAGCATGCAAATTTATAGGTATAAAAGTACAGTATGAAAGTACAAGAAAGACAACGCTGAAAACTGTAAAAGTGTACCTAGCGAGGTTCCACCACCTGAAACTTAAAATGCATGTTAAGGCAGTTTATGAAGAGCAGGAAAGGTAAAATTTTAGTAATTTTCCTCACCCTATGTTATATCTTGGTGAGTCCTTAAAAGTTTAATTAAGGATGATTTCGTTGAGCAAAGTATATTAAGTTTAATAGACCTCTGAGGTATCCAACAAGTTAGGAGGAGGAAGCAGGTCCATGCCTCCCTCTCACCAACTGGTGAAAAGCCTCGAGTCCATTTAAATTTATTAAGTTGCTTAAAGGTTCATCCTGTAAATACCCTTATTACTCAGTGAACCCTGATGTCTGAATTATCTCTAAGAATAGGGCAATTGTCACTTATCATTTAATTTGAGAATTATGTGGGTGAAGACCCTTAAAGAGGCAAGTTAATGTAATTTGAACACTTAGCCAAATTTTTAATCCTAATTGAGCTTAGTGGTGTTTCAAAGATGTTTGATTTAATTATGTTTATTTCTCTAATCCTTATTTAATTAATTTTTGATTTAGACTAAGTCACCACTAAGCCCTTAAGACCTAAGTGAGTTTCTTAATTTATTTTGAAAAGAGTTAAGCTTTAAGTGGTCATGATTCATGATTTGGATTCTATTTGGAAAACCAAAATAGGGGTATTAAATTGATTAAGTATTGGCTTCAAAAGTCATAACCCTAAGTCTATGATCATTTAATTTTAATAAACTTTCAAATTTTAATAATTTACAAATTTATTAATCTTAATTAAGAAAGTGAGATTGATTTCTACCAATTAACTCCTTTGTGTTTCAAACATCAAATAAATTGATTAAAATTAGAGGTTATCCTTGAATTATAATTATGCCTAAATGTTAATTAAGGCAAAGTTTCTAAAATTACACATTTGCCCCTAAGGCTCTAACATTTCATATTTTTCTAATTTTTTTTCTTGATTTATTGGAATTATGAAAACTCATTTTTTGTTTCTTTTTTTTAAAAATATTTCAAGCTTTGAAATTCAATATCTTTATTTAGAAAATCAGGAAAAATATTCTAATTGTTCCTAAGTGATTAGAAAGCAATTTAGAACATTTCCATGAGTTTTATTATTTTTGTGATTTTTATGGATTTTTAATTTTTCAAATATTTAAAATAGGCAAAAAATTAAGTTTTATTTTAAATATAATTTTATTTTTAGAAAGTATCCCTCATCACAGAGAACTCAAAAAACTAAGTTTCATAATTTTTTGAGTTATATTTGTTATATTTTGATTTTAATTATATTTTGATTTTAAAAAAATCATTTAAATGCCAAGAGTGGTGTTTATATTTAAAAATAATTTAAGTTGGCGAAATGAAGGCAAAATATTTTGAAACTTTTATAATGAGTTCTCTGGATCATAAACCATAGTGGATTATCTTATCTTAGTGATTTAAATCAAGTCATTTAAATGTTTAAGTTCCCCAAAATTAATTATCTTAGTTTGCAAAATTTAAGTGCATTTTAAATGACTTGGCCCATGAAATTATTTCCAAAGGTTTCTCTAGTAATGGTGGACCTTCCAAAATTTTCTTAGGATTTTCTAATCAATATGCTAATTTTCATGATTATTTTAAAGAAATAATGTGGAATAACTTGAAAAATATAGATCTCTGTATAAGAACCTCCTATGACCTTAGAAAAATCAGAGAATGTTTCTCCTGATAGAGGTTGCAACATGTCAAAGTTTCAAGCCAAGATGATATATCAATATGCATGGAGAATCAAATGATTCAAAAAAGTGTTTAATTAATAAAAAATAACATATGCATAACATGGTATTGAAATTTATTCCACATTGAGCAAGAGTTTATTTTTGTGATTTTTCTATGATTTTTCTACACAAAGTTATGGAGTTTCTAAGTTAAGGGTATTTAAATAAATAAGAAAAGCCCTACTTATCTATTTAAACCGCACATGCCACCTCATCCTATGACGACTCTAAAGGCATGCGTGGCGTGCTCTGGTTGGAGGTCGTCGTCCACGTAGCTTGCTGGCTCCGCCCGCGATTTATGTTCCAAAGCACTGTCCGGCTTGATCTTGGTCATCCATGTGATACACGCGCTATCGAACGTCTCCCCGTCATCGTCCCCGATAGATTGATCCCGAGATCATCCAAACTAAAACCCTAAGATCTCAGCTTATAATCCACCAAATCACTCCAAGTTTGATCCTATGTACTCGTCTAAGTGAGACGAACACATCCATACGGTTAATGTACCACGAAATCAAGCCTAAGTAGGTGGAGAATCAAAATAAGCTCGGGAGGAGGAGAAGTTTTATACCTTTGCTCTAAGAAGGGAGGTTTCAATCAGAGATGCTCGACACGTTCGTTGGGGTCCAAGGAGGCTAGGGATTGAGTCCCTGGTCTTGGTGTAAGGCTTAGGTATGAATTTGACCAAGCTCAATTTTAGGTGTTGGTCTAGAGCTATGGTAGATGCTATTTTAGAGGGTAATTTGATGGGGCTTTGTCTTCTCTTACTGTTGTGAAGGTGTGGGCACAAGCAATTGAAGTTTGGTGGAGTGTGGAGGTGTGTTTTGTTTTGTCCTGGTTTCCGGCAAGGTTTCAAGCTCAAAATTGATCTCCGATAATTGGAATGGGTGAGGGAAAATGGTCGGAATGCACTGAGGGGATCTTAGGGAAGCTCAGTGTTAAGTTTGGAGAGGCCTCTCTAGGAAGCCTCTCTGAGAAAATTTCACCACACCGCCCATGGCCATGGGAGGTGAGTGTTTATAAAAATGGCCATGGGGTGGCTCTCAGGGCACAAGTTTGGGTGCATTATGGTGCTGTGGTGGAGGACAGAGGAGCTCTTCAATTTGGTTTGGATAAGCTGGTCTCTAGGTTTGATTTGGGTGAGGTGTCATGGGGGTGGCTCTCGATTTTGAGCTTTTCCGGCCACTAGGCTAGCGGGCCGACCATGTGGAGATGGCTAGGAGCTCAAGGTACCCAGAAGAATCCATCACAACAATTTAATGCAAATGTGCTTTGATTTGGCAAAGAGATTTTAAGCATGTGCATTTTTGGAAATAATATCCCTTGATTTTGGGGACCTTTGGTCCATGGCTTGATTTAGGTGGTTTCATGGTGT
>NW_018164594.1:2039500-2040390 GCF_001263595.1 Phalaenopsis equestris | reverse complement strand
TGGAGTTTTGGCTCAATCTTAGGGTCCAACTAATGGCTGTGGAGTCATTGATTTTGTGGCTTTTGGGTTGTTAGGCCACATTTAGTGCATGGTTCCAAGTGAGTGCAAATGACCAAAACTTGGGTTTGGGCTAGGTTAGCCATGTTAATTGGCCCACAAAAATATTTTATTTGGTGTATATGGTCATAAAGAACAACTTTTGTGAAGTATGGAAGTGGTTTTGAGTTCAATTGAAGGGTCAATTTGAGGGAATTTTGAACTTTAATCAATTTGGTCATGTTGGGCCAGGCTTGGGTCTAGCTTCGGTTAGCCCGTTAGCCTTGGGCTAAGTCCAAATTGATTGTTGTAAATTGTCAATATGGACCTCATAAAGAGTTTTCAACATGAATTAGATGCCAATTTGGAGGTTAAGGCAATCAATTGGGTGAAATCTGGGGACTTAGCCAATTTGGGGCTAAATTTGGGAATTTTGGATTTAGGCCTAAATCAAATGGATATGAGGTTTCACCAAGGCCAATTCATGGTTAATTTTGATGTATAGGAATTTTATAAAGATTTTTCAACATTAATTGATGCCAATTGACAAAGCTATGGGTTCAATTTAGTGAGATTCGGTCATGTGGTCAAAATTGGGGTTTTGACTAGAATCAAAATTGGGCTCAAATAATGGACCAATTGAGCTTGGATTTGGTTTATTATGGTCATATCAAAAGTTAATTTGAGTTTAGAGTTGGAATTGGGGTCAATTGAGATCAAATTGATGGACATTTGAGTTGGATTTGGAGAAATTTGGGTCTTTAAAGGGCACTTTAAAGATTTTTGTTAAAGATGGTCAAATTAGTCAAATTAGGTCATGTGGTAGTTGAGAGAAATCATGTGGTAGTTGAGAG
>NW_018164594.1:2019889-2039439 GCF_001263595.1 Phalaenopsis equestris | reverse complement strand
AATTTTTGGAATTTTTGGGACGATTTTGTGGGAATTTTTGGAATTTTTGGTCCAAGATGGGTATTTTGGTAATTTGGGGGTGTTTTAGGGGTGTTTTAGGGGGCCAAGATGGGTATTTTGGTAGGGTTGAGGTACCAATCATCACCAACAAGCTATGGACCAATGGAAACCCCATTTTGGGTTCTCTACATATTGGTCTTAGCTAAACCATAGCCTAAGGCTAGTAGGTTTAGGGGACCATCTACACGATTATCCCAAAAGATCAAGGGATCAAGATCAAGGGATCTATATCTATGCTAGAAATTTGAGTTCAAGGTTGTGAGTGATTGTGGGTGTAGATAAGTGTAGTGAGTGTAGTGAGTGCCTTAGCCTTAAACCAACACCCATGGTCAACATTAAGGTTAAGCAGTCTTAAGGGTGACTCATCTTGAGTTTCCCCCATAGTGACCCCACCTACTAAGTATTTAGAGGTTGAGACCAACATGTGGAACTTCATGTTGAGTAGAGAAGAGTTTAGAATTTCTAGTGGTGAGGGTGCCTTTTCTAGTTTTCTAAGAATAATTAATAAGAGAGTCCTACGGCTAGACCTTAGGCTACTAAAGAGGAAAAACTAAACCTCAACAAAAAGTGAGGTCAACAACATAGAATTCATATAGAAGAGAACTGAAAACCAAGGGCTAATCCTCCAAGGAGATTGAATGTTGTTATGAAAAAAGTTGTAAAGAAAGAAATTTTAAAGTGGTTAGATGTTGGAAAGTGGTTAAAAGTGGTTAGATGTTGGAATTATCTACCTTATTTTAGATAGTGCATGGGTTAGTCCAATTCTTTGTGTTCCTAAGAAAGGAGGAGTAATTGTGATAGTGAACAAACATAATGAATTAATACCTACCAGACAAGTTGTAGGGTGGCGAATATGCATTGATTGTAGAAAATTAAACCTTGCCACTAGGAAAGGTCATTTTCCACTGCCCTTTTTAGATCAAATGCTGGAAAGACTAGCTGGGCATAAATACTTTTGGGCATAAATACTTTTTTTATTTTCTGAATGAATATACTGGTTATCACCAAATTTAAATAACTCATGAGGATCAAGAGAAAATAACTTTTACTAGTCTGTATGATAGATTTGCTTTTAGAAGAATGCACTGTGATTTATGTAATGCCCCTGCTACATTTCAAAGATGTATGATGACAATTTTTTGTAATTTAATTAAAAAAGGAACTGAAGTATTTATGGATGATTTTTTAATGTTTGGAACTTCATTTGACTCATGTTTAGAACATTTATCAAAAGTTTATAAGGGCTGTGAAGAAACAAATTTAGTCCTTAATTGGGAAAAATGCCAATTTATGATAGCATGAGTAATTGTATTAGAACATAAAATATCAGAAAAATGTATGGAAGTAGATCCTGCTAAAATTTAAGTGATCACTAGTTTACCTTATCTAATAAACATAATTTACCTTATCCAACAAATGCAAGAGAAATTATGAGTTTTTTAGAACATGATGGATTCTACAGACGATATATTAAAGATTTTTAAAAAATTGCTAAGCTTTTATGCTATTTACTGGAGAAAGATGCAATTTTCAAATTTGATAAAGAGTGCATAAAAGCTTCTGAGTTATTAAAAGAAAAATTAATCACTGCACCAAGTATAGTTTCACCAGATTAGGGTAAAACCTTTTGAACTAATGTGTAATGCTAGTGATTATGCTATTGGAGCTATTTTAGGAAAAAGAAATGATAAAAATTTTAAAGTAATTTACAATGCTTGTAAAACTCTTAATGAAACCCAAATTAATTATACAATAACTGAAAAAGAGTTATTAGCAATAGTATAATAGTATATGCCGTATATGCCTTTGATAAATTTAGTTCATATTTAATTGGAACTCATTACGTAGTGCATACAGATCATTCTACTATTAAGTACCTAACGAAAAAGAAGGATGTTAAACCAAGAATTATAAGATGGATTCTTCTTTTGCAAGAATTTGATTTTACAATAGTAGATCGGAAGGGAACTAAAAATCAAATTGTTAATCATTTATCGATGCCTGAGCATTTGTCCAGGCTTGACTTAGAACAACCACTCTATTTTGAAAAAGAAATTAATAAACCTTTTTCAGATGAAAAATTGTTCAGTATTAATGAGTGGCGTGTTTCGTGGTATGCCGACATTGTGAATTTTCTTGTAAGTGATATTATACCCTATGGAATGACATACCAACAGAGCAAGAGATTTATTTCTGAAGCTAAGAATTATTTTTGGAAAGACCAATTTTTATATAAATAAGGAAAGGATTTGATTATTCAAAGATGTGTACCTTTAGAAGAGACTTATGAAATTATCCAAAAATGTCATAAAAATGTCATAAAAATGTCATAATTCGGATTTTGGGGGACATTTTGGTGTTGATAAAACAACATACAAAATTTTACAATCTAGATTTTATTGGCTTACTATCTTTAGAGATGTTGATACTTATATTAAAACTTGTGATAGTTTTCAATGAGTAGACAATATTTCTAGACAATATTTCTAGAATATGAGTAGACAATATTTCTAGAATAAATGAGATGCCCCTCAAGTATATGCTAGAAGTTGAAATATTTGATGTTTGGGGATCAAATTTTACGGGACCATTTATACCATCTTTTAGAAATTTATATATATTGTTAGCAGTGAACTATGTATCTAAATGGATAGAAGTTGTTGCTTTACTTAGATGTGATGCAAAAAGTGTTGCAAAGTTTTTGAAAACGAACATATTTTATAGATTTGGGATGCCAAGAGTTATCATAATTGATGGGGGAAGTCATTTCAGAAATGCCATTATAGAGAAGTTATTAATGAAATATCACATAAATCATAGAATTGCTATTGCTTATTATCCTCACACAAGTGGATTGGCTAAATTATCCAATCGAGAAATTAAAAGAATTATGGAAAAATCTGTGAATCCAACAAAAATGGATTGGTCAGTCAAACTTGAGTTTGCTTTGTGGGCATACAAAACTCCTATAGGAATGCCCCCATATAAGCTAATATTTGGGAAAGCTTATCACTTACAAGTTAAACTTGAGCATAAAGCATATTGGGTGATTAAAGAGTTGAATTATAATTTAAAAGATGCTAGAAAGAAAAGATTATTGCAATTAAATGAGCTTGAAGAGATAAGAAATGAATCTTATGAGTGTGCTAAGATTCAAAAAAAAAAGATGAATATGTGGCATGATCAAAGGATTCTTACTAAAAATTTTCAGCCAGGGCAACAAGTTTTGCTATATAATGCAAGGCTAAGATTATTTCTAGGCAAACTTAATTCCAGGTAGATGGGCCAATTTGTTGTGATAAAAGTTTATCCTTATGGATTTGTTGTGATGAGCTGTGGATATCATGGAGCTGTGGATATCAAAGATCCTAAAACTGATAAAGTGTTTAAAGTGAATGTTCATAGACTGAAATCTTATTTTATAAGGGATCAACAAAAATTTAACTATCAAATGATGTTGGGTCAACCAAAATAAGCACTGGTTACGTCGGGCTGCCGACGTAAAACAAAACGCTTTGTGGGAGGCAACCCATAGTTATCAGTATGTTTTTGCTTTGATTGTTGTTTGCGTGTGATTAAGAAAATTTTAGTAGTAATTTTGAGACTATTATGTGTTAGTATTGATTTTAAGACTTTGTCTAGTGATCTAGACTTGCTAAAATTAGAATTTGGACGTTAAGTTGAGTGGTGAAAAATTGAGCACTGGCGCTTAAGCGCCAACATTTGACACTTAAGCGCGGGAGTTAAAAACCATGTAGGAAATTTAGTTTCTAGAAGATTTAACCACCAATTGGTTGAGTAAAATGTGCCAAGATAGTTTTAGGACATGTCTAGGAGTTAATAGAGGGATTTAGGCCTATAAATAAAAGGGTTTTGTGAACGAATTTCACCCAAGATCATTTTCAGCCCTAAAAGACTAAGAAAGAGAAATATTTTCAGAAGATGTCTTTGTGGGAGATAGATTTGAAGAAGAAGCAAGAGTCCATGAGGAAGAAACTCAATAGTCAAAGTGCATAAGAGATGTATAGCAGTTTCTTAGTTGTTAGTATTGAAAAAATATCGAAAAAGATCAACAAAATTTAGACTATCATGACTTTACTGGAAACAAAAGTAATTGAGATTCATGCACATCTAGAGCATATTGGATGGCAATTGACAATGCAATTCAGTAAATTCAATTCAACCATACTAGTTATATAGATGAAGCGGATAAGGAGATGTATCTTAAAAAAAATGGATTGAAGAAGATAGTATCAGAGCTCGTCATCACCGTCCGTTTCATCAACTTTATATTCTGATTGCCCAAGGAGAGACTAATGAAAGACTAGAGTTTGTCTCAACAAATGAAGAATGAAATTAAGTGCTGTGTTAGCATATGTTTGTTAGGAGTCATTGTGTTTACATGTTAGTGTTTGTTTTTAGTGTTTATGACTTTTATGTGTCTAACTGTTTCAGTTTGTTATGTGTTTTTAATTAGAAGATTTTCTAATTCGAGACTATTTGGAGTGAGACTTAAGTGTTTATGTACTTGTAATGGTTTTTGAATCAAGTTTATGTTTATTTTTGTGAAAATTTGAGTTATTTTTATATTTTTGTGAAAATTTTTTATTTTTGTGAAAATTTGAGTTATTTTTAGCCTCGAATTGAATTGAGTTATATGAGAGAATTTTGAGAGAGAGGAGAGTTGTAGAAGATGAAAATAATCATTTAAGTGTTATGAGAGCATTTAGGGGTGGTTTACTTAGGCTAATAGTGCATTTTACTTAAATTAAAAATCTCAAATATCATGCACTGATGCCTAAGCTCCACATTCTCTTGCTTAAGCGCAATGTAACCCTGAGGCAGACGCCTAAAAGCTACTTACACGCGCTTAAGCGCCGGTTCACGAAAACTTGTTTGTGAATGGTTAAAAGTGAAAATTAAACCCAAAATTGCCATTTTGACCCTCACTATCATCTTGTTCCTCTCGAGTTTACAATTTGGAGAGCTAGGGCAAGCCATTAAGTGGAGATTTCTTGGTGGAATTGAGCAAAATTTGCTAGATTCGGAATTCTGAAGGTAAGAACTTAACTACTATGTAAGATTTTAGATTTTCACCATATATTTTGAGTACTTTTGGAAAAATCAGAAAATCACCATTTAGAAGAATTCAAATTCTCACTATTCATGGTGAAAAATGAAGAAAAATCTATGGAAATTGCATTGGAAGTTTAGTTTATGCTTATAGAAGTTAGCTTATAGAAGTTAAGTTTAGTATTAAGTTTAGTAGATTAGAGTTGATTTTTGAAGTTATTGTGGAATTTTATGAAATTTGTAGAATGACACCAAGAATGAAGAGAGGTAAAGGAAAAGGGCATTTTGATTCGAGCAAATTTGTGAGTTCAAAAGCTCAAGATAGGTACAGTGATGCTCTGTAATCATGAAAGCTTATCCAAGAGCATTGTTTCAAAAATCCAGGTGGATCTGTAGAAGATTTGATCATTCGCCGATAGTAAGAACAATTCTGATATTTTTTTGCTGTGACAGTTATGTCTGTAGTTTGAGAGTTTTATGCAAACCTCCCTGAAGTTGTAGAGGATCGAGTCATGGTTATGGGAAAATTGGTACCCTTTTCACTGGAGGTAATCAATAGGTTTTATCATTCACCACTTGAGACTTTTTATTTTTATGCAAACTATAATCCGACTGAGACGGAGCTAGATGAGATTATTTCTTAATTGACCGTTAGAAGAAGACTCTGAAAAATCATAAATGAGAGGAGAGTCAACTTTGCCACGTAAAAGTTAAGTGCACCATCCAAGGCATGACACTATTTTATTTCAACCCATTTATTACCTACAAATCAGTGAAGTTACCAGAGAGAGCAACGTTGAACTATTATATCAGGGAAGGAAAGCTCATCAACATTGGAGCTTTGATTTATCAGACAATTATCAATTCTACCACTGTTGCTACTACTGCAGGTTTGAGATTTGCTTCCTTAATCTTTTCTTTGTGTGGGCAGTTTGGAGTGAGATATGATAGTTGGGAGGAAGTATTGTTGCCTTTAAAGCCAGTTAATAGTGTTAATGTGAAGTCATATTAAGAGCATTCTATTTTTGGCTGGAGAGGAGGATTTTCAAGGATTTATGAAATGACACCGTCTGTTTCTCCTGCCTCTGCTGCATCTACATCTGCTGCATACCTCTGCTGCATCTACATCTAGACCATCTACCTCAAGACCATCTACTTCTAGAGGTGAGTCTACAAAAACTCAAAGTCAATTATTGCAGAGGATGATAAATAATATCAACTATACCGCAAATAAGGTAAGAAATTTAGAAAGTTTTGCAGGTCATATTGATGGGTATAATAGAAGAAAAAGTAATTATGAAGAGATATTTCACTCATCTTTGGAAAGCCTTATTAGGGGTAACACAGGAGTGCAATTTCCACCATATCTTAGATACCCTGATTATGAGTCTACAAATGTTTGGAATAGCGGTGATTCTGAAGATGATGAGAAGGAGGATTGAGTGAATTTATTTTTATGTTTGTAATATGTGTTAGACTATGCACTTTGGACTTGAGACTTGTGATGTGTTGTTTATTTTTATGTTTGGACTTGAGACATATGAAGTGATGTGTTTTTATGTTTTGGACTTGAAACATGTATTTTCGTGTATTGGTTTGGATTTTGTGATTCACAACGTCTGCTGCTCTACCTCTACTGCTTCTACTTCTAGACATGTACCTCACGTGCTTCTACTTCTAGAGGTGAGTCTACTGAGACCCAAGATCAATTATTACAGAGGATGATGGACAATATCAACTGTACTGCTGATAAAGTTCAGACTTTAGAGCGTTAGAACATACTAATAAGTATAATAGAAGGAAAAGTGATTATGAAGAGAAATTTCACTCATCTTTGGAAAGCCTTATTAGGGGTAACACAGGAGTGCAATTTCCACCATATCTTAGATACCCTGATTATGAGTCTACAAATGTTTGGAATAGCGGTGATTCTGAAGATGATGAGAAGGAGGATTGAGTGAATTTATTTTTATGTTTGTAATATGTGTTAGACTATGCACTTTGGACTTGAGACTTGTGATGTGTTGTTTATTTTTATGTTTGGACTTGAGACATATGAAGTGATGTGTTTTTATGTTTTGGACTTGAAACATGTATTTTCGTGTATTGGTTTGGATTTTGTGATATGTGAGACTGTTATTTTGTTTAATTATATTGTGATGTTTTGTTTTATTAATAGTTTGTTTTAAAATTCTAGGGTAGTAATTGCTGTTGTGTGTTAATTATTGTGTTAGTTATTTATAATACAACTTATTTCTATGTCTTTTGAAAAGTTGAAAATCTTGTTAACTCTAGTTTTAAATTTTAAACTGAGAAAACTGCTACCCTGTATCTTTCTTCTATCATGTTAGTGTGTTTGTTTTTAGGTTGAGACTGGAAATCAAAGTTATTGCATTAGTTTGTTTTTATGTTTGTAACCACTATTTAGAATTCTACTGAATCTCTACATGTTGAATTGAAATAAAAATGATAGAAAATTAATCAAAAATTAATTTTACTATAATTTTTAGTTTTATACTTGTATAATTAGGGTATAAAAATTCTTGAAAGCATGTTATTTCAATTTTCATTTGTGCTTATTCATATATATTGGTGGGAATGAAAAATATTTTCAAAACTTGAATTTTATTTGTTCTCAAATGTGCTACAAGTGAATTTGATTTGAAAAGAAAAATGATCATGTATATGAAGTTATATTAGGGAATTAAAATTTGATTTTAGAAAAGAGTAAGAAAATTTAGTTAAAATTATGATTAATGAAGAAAAACTTTCAGTTAAAATTTTTTAGTGTAGAAAATTTTAAATATAGTGTAGTTATCTTTAGGAAGAAAAATTGTATTTTTAAAAAAAATTAGAAATTTAGACTTTTATTTTTAATGCTTAAATTTCATTTATTAAAATAAATGTCAAAACTATTATTACATTTATAAGTAAAATATTTATATCAAGACTGTAGTTTAAGAAAGGAGGAGTGGAATTCAAAACCATTAAAGACCTATCCAGATATAATAATCCTTATCTAAAAAGGGAAAAAAAAGTAAGGGAGGAGAAGCTTCAGGATTAATTCCTAATAAAAAATTTGTTCCACATTTGATCTTTTTAAAGTATAAGACTTGAGAAACTCTTAAGCTTACATATATAATATAGTAAGTAAAATTATTCTTAATAAAAATTTTTAAGTGGAGATAATTAAAAGACTAAATTCTTAATTTGGAGAATCTACAATAATTCTAAATTAGATCGGAACTCTTATTTTCATCTTTCTTAACATTAAAAAATTTTAAACTTTGAGTTGGTCTCATTTACTAAATATTTTTTTCTAAATTGGACTACTATATTTCTAAAATCTAATTTTTAGTAACTCATAAGGAAACTCATATACATATCATACTTATTTAGTTTTTAAATATTGAAGTGTCACTTGAGGAAACATTTTAACACCAAAAATAAATAATATTTTTAGACACATTTTTATACATATTTTTGAGATATTGCGCTTTAATGGAAGGTATTTGTATGTTTTTTTTCAGGTACAAGTAAAAAAGTTAAAAAAAGCTAAAAGGAGTGAAAAAGGATCAAAGTTGGAGCAAAAATGTGAAATTTGTGCAAAAGTGTTTTGACGCTTAAGCGTTAATCCAGTGCTTAAGCACCGGTAAAACAGAGAAGGCTACACCTAAGCGCTAGAAGCCCCGTGCTTAAGCACCAGAGGAAGTTTTTTGGCAGTTTTCTTCATTTGGTTGAATTTTGAAGAGACATTTGAGGCACCTGTTGGCTAAAGGGAGTGGTTATGACCACTAGGAATGAAAATATTATTAAAAAACTTGTGAAAGGAGGCACCCCTTGGAGAAAACATCAAATTTGGATACATTTTGATGAATTTCTGAGGCACCTCTTGGGAAATTTATAAAAGAAGGAATTTGAGACAATTAAAGGGGGTGCTTGAAAGTTCTAGAAAGAGTTTAAAGTGGAGTCCTGAGGAGTTTTAAAAGATAGTTTTGGAGAGATTTTCAGGAACCACACAAATCTACTTTTTCCTTTTTTGTTTTTATTTTTTTTGGTAGTATTGTTAAAGAGAAGAGATTCAAATAAACTTTAAGTGTTTGGTGGAGGACTTTAGATAAGTTTTTATCTTTTATTTTAAACTAATTTTGTTCTTAATTTAGATTTTTTGTTGGTTTGACAATGATTTCAACTTTTAAACTAAAGTGTGGTTTTATTTTCTCCATGAATTCTGAGTAGTTTTATTTATATTTTTCCTTAAAATGATAAGTAATTAATGTGTTAGATGGAATTTGTGGAGAGTATTGTACTTTAATGTTGGAAGAAGTTGTGATGATTTAATTCCATGTACTTCATTTACTTCTTGATCTGACCCATGTAGACGTTAAAATGTGTTGTGAGAACATGCAAGAACTGGTATGGTATTATCTCAATCAACAATAGGAAAGAATCACATGAGATTGTGTGAATGAGAATGTAATTCATATGCTTTAGTGCAAATAAATAGGGAAATAATCTTTGAAGGGTGTAGAGTTAGAGGATTTTAAAGTGATAGGTTAAAGCCCCCAAATTGGTTTATTGTTTTAGGTTCTGATACGAGATGTTAGCCCCCAGGTGGAGGGAATTGAGGGAACTCTAGAGTGAGACCTGGTATCTTCTCTGCCTAGCCAACCTTCAGAACTATTCAAACTTTAAATTAACCAATGTTCTTTATATCATCTCTAATAAGGGTAAAGAATATTATTGCTCCTTTTTGAAGCAACACAATTTTCATACTTCTACAACATAATTCCTATACTTATTACTTACTCATGAGAAGGAGAAAGAAATTTTTCATATTCTATTCTTTTCTTTTACATAAACTCTAGTCATTTAGAAGTTGTTACTGTTTTGTCAAAATATCAAAAATACCAAAAAGATTTAAATTTAATTATTGTCAAATTATCTATAGTTTAAGTAATTTTCTTTTTGTAATAGAAGTTTATTGTTTGAAAGTGTATATTGCATATTTTCCCCATGGGATTGATATTCATGGCTTAATCAAAAAGTCCTATATTACTTGATAACGATACATATACTTGCGTAGTATCCCAATCAATATATAAGTATCCCAATATATATATATATAAATTAAAAATTTTAACTCTTATTTTGTTCAGGGTCAAGTTTTTGGTACTGTTGTAAAGTAAGGAAATATAAATAAAAATATAATTGCATACAGTTTTATACTGTTGCATATAAGTAGTTTCGGGATCAATGTTCCATAGCTATGTTGTACTCCTCCACATAGTCACATTTTCTCTTCATATATCCATCCATATGCTATGAAAAATGTGTTAATTTTGATACCTTTTCACTAGTATAAATAACATTATTCAATATTCTTTCCATAAGCTGTGTCTGAGAATCAGACCCAAAAGTGTGACCCTGTGATGTAGAAGCATGTGAAGTAGAAGCTCATGAAGTAGAGGCAACAAAACTACTGAAGAATCCACCCTTACAACAAAAAATAGATTGATTTGAATAAGTCTTCATATTCACACTGGTAATGGGCTTCAATGGCTGTAGGATCTCCTCCCAGGTGTCATATCTAACACAAGTCTGCTCACATAATGAAAAGATCAAGGATGACAATCTCAAACCTATAGTAGTATCAACAGCAGCAGAATGGGTAATAAATCCATAAATACTTCTTCCAATATCAATAGGCCTGGACTACTAAATATAATAGTTGAAGGTTGCTCTATCTCGAGTCACTTCACTTAAATGATTTGTAGGCAGGAGACGAGCTGAAATAAAATAATGTCATGTCTGCAAATTAATGTCATGCCTTTGCAGTGGTATCCAACTTTGAAGTAGAGAAGTTTACTCTTTTTTCATTCATAATTTTCCATAATCCTCTCCCGACAATCAAATATGAAATAATCTTTTTTAGCTCCTCCTCAGTAGGACTATAGATCGAATAAAAATAGAAAGTACTCATGGGCAAGTGATAGAACTGATTAATTACCTCAAGAGAAATGGTACTGTCTTCCCCCTCACTATGACTCCTTCCTCATCAGCCTCCGAGAGATTATCATAGAACTCTCGTACAATAGAAATCACGTTGACAGCAGCAAAATATCAGTTCCGCTCCCACTAGTGGCTAACAGTCAACTCTTCTACAGCTCCTCCCGGACTTTTGAAATATCACCCAGGAATTAATTTCCTTGAATGGAATGCATCAATGTATCGATCCTAAGATCTCAAACTAACATATTTAGTTAAATCAAATGTAGGTTTTCCCTTGCTTCTCTACATTCTTGGTGCCATTTTCTAAAAAATGTATAAAATTCAAAATAAATTCCACAATCAACTCCAAATCACTAAACTTAACTCCTAAAGCTTAAACTAACAAATCCATGCATTTTACATCAAAATTTCCCAAATTTTCAACATGAAGAGTGATTTTTGGGTAGCTCGTACACCTAAAATATATAGTGTTTTTAGACACATTTTTATATCTATTTTTGAGATATTGTGCTTTAATGGAAGGTATTTGTGTGTTTTTCTTTTAGGTGCAAGTAAAAAGTTAAAAATGCTAAAAGGAGTGAAAAAGGATCAAATTTAGATCAAAAATGTGAAATTTGTGCAAAAGTGTTTTGGCGCTTAAGCACTGGTGAAATAGAGAAGGTTGCGCCTAAGCGCCAGAGGCTGTTATTTGGCAGAATTTTGAGGAGACATTTGAGGCACCTATTGGCTAAAGAGGGTGGTTATCACCAGCAGAAATGAAAATATTATTAAAAGTCTTATGAAAGGAGGCATCCCTTGGAGAATATATCAAATTTGGACACATTTTGAAGAGTTTCCAAGGCACCTCTTAGGGATTTATAAAAGAAGGAAGTTGAGCATTTGTGTGGGTGCTTGAAGAAGGAGAGAGTGTTGAGTCCTAAGAAGAAGATCATGGAGAATCTTGTGGAAAGATTCAGGCACCGCCAAATTTTCTTTATCATTTTCTTTTTAGTTTTATTTAGAGAGTTTAAAGGGTTGTAAAAGAGGAGATTCAAAGAAACTTCAAGAGTTTGGTGGAGGATTTCAATTATGTTTTTATCTTTATTTTTAAACTACTTATAATTTTAATCAAGACTTCTTGTTAGGGTGACAATGATTTCTACTTTTAAACTAAAGTGTGTTTTTGTAAACTAAAGTGTGTAGTGTGTTTTTGTTTTCTCCATAGATTCTGAGTAGTTTTCTTTATCTTTCTCCTTAAAATGATAAGTAATTAATGTGTTGGATGGAAGTTGTGGAGAGTAATAATCTTTAATATTTAAATAGGTTATGATTATTTAATTTCAAGCACTTCATTTTTTTCTTGATCTGACCCATCTAGATGTTAAAATTTGTTGTGAGAACATGTGAGAACCTGGCTGGTATTATCTCAGTCAACAATTGGAAAGAATCACATGAGATTGTATGAATGAGAATGTAATTCATATGATTTAGTGCAAATAAATAGAGAAATAATCTTTGAAAGGTGTAGAGTTAGAGGACTTTAGAGTGACATGCTGAAGCCCCCAACTTGTCTTATTATTTTAGGTTCTGACACGATATGTTAGCCCTCGGGTGGAGGGAATCGAGGGAACTCTAGAGTGAGAGCTGGTATCTTCCCTGCCTAGCTAGTCCTTAGAACTATTCAAACTTTAAATTAACAAAATGTTCTTTATATCATCTCTACTAAGGGTAACAAATTTTATTGCTCCTATTTGGCACAACACAATTTGCATACTTTCACAACAGAATTCCTATACTTATTACTGATTCATGATAAGGAGAAAGATATTTCATATTAAGTGCTTTTTTTTTCCATAAACTCTAGTTATCTTTAGAAGTTTTACTGTTTTATCAAAATATCAAAAATAACAAAAAGAATTAAATTTTACTTATTAAGAAAATATCTATAGTTTAAGTAATTGTCTTTTTAAAAATAGAAAGTTTGTGCATATTGCATATTTTCCTGTGGGTTTGATATTTAGGTCTTAATCAAAAAGTCCTATATTAGTTGATAACCATACATATACTTTCATAGCATCCTAATATATTTATAAATTAAAAAATTAAATTCTTACATTCTCGATGATCAAGTTTTTGGTTCTACTGTAAAGTAATATCATAAGTGAAAAAGATCATCAAAGTCATTGTTATATTGTTACGTATAGACAGTCGGGATCAAGTTTTTGGCATCGATGTCGGGGAAGATTCCAAAAATTAATTTAAAGTAAAATTTCTATTTTAGAAAGTCCTATTTAAAATTTTTAAAAGTTATTTTAAGAATAGCTTATTGCAGTATTTTATTTTTGTGTATTTTATTTCATTTTATTTATTTTAGTGTATGTGTAGTTCAGGTTCTGAAGGACTAGTGCCCTACTATTCTGAATTAAGAAGAACTGTTAAAAAAATTAAAAAAACCAAAAAAATTAAAGATTTTGAAAAAATTTAAGAGTTTTAGATAAGTGGCAAACCAAAATGATAACATGCTGAAATTTATCAAGAATTTAGACCTTTAAGAGATTATGCCAACCCTACGGTAGATAAAATTCATTATAGTATTCAAAAACCTACTGTAGTGGCTAATTTATTTGAACTTAAACCTACTATTATCAAAATTATATCAAATAATCAGTTTTGGGGATCACCAACTGAAGATCCAAATTTACATCTTGCCAATTTTCTAGAATTGTGTGCTACAATGGTGTATCAGATGATGGTTTAAGACAGGTTATTTCCTTTCTCACTCAGAGATAAAGGTAAGATGTGGTTGCATTTGTTAGCAACTGGATCTATTAGAACTTTGGGTGATTTAGCGCAAAAAAAACCTTGCTAAATATTTTTCACCATAAAAAACTTCGAAGCTTAGAAATGATATTACATCTTTTAATCAACTTGAAAGGGAATCTATTTATGAAGCATGAGAAAGATTTAAAGAACTCTTAAGAAAGTTTCCACACAATTCTATACCAGATTGGTTAATAATTCAAACTTTTTATAATGGATTAGCTGAATCTCTTAGATCTATTATCGATGCCGCTACCGATGTTCATTGATGTCAAAACCATTTCATGACGCTTATGTTTTAATTGAAGAAATGACTACCAATAATTTTCAATGGCTTTCTGAGAGGGTGAATCCAAAGATTTAATGGCCTTCTGAGAGGGTGAATCCAAACAAAGTAGTCAATATTCATAAATCTGATGCATTTATTTTGTTAGCAAATCAATTTGTTGTAATTTCAAGGAAGTTATACCAATTTGGAATGGATTTTTCTCAAACAATTTCTATGATTGAAGAGAATTCATTAGGGAAAATGGTAGATTCTCAAGCATCATTAGAAACTTTAAATGCATTAAATAATAAGCTAAATAACCCATATTCAAATTATTATAACCCAGGTTGGAAGAACCATCCCAAATTTAATTGGATTAATACTGCGGGTGGTAATAATCAACAATAAGGGAACAATCAAGTAAACCCATTAGGAAACTGGATCAACTAAGGGAATAATAATTATAGATCTACTTATCCTCTAGGTTTCAACAGTAATCCACAATTTAAGGAGAAGTTGTTTGTAGAAGAAGTGGTGTTACAAATGGGAAATTAGGTACAAAGTGAAGGAGCTATAATTAGAAATATTGAGAATCAATTTGGACAATTCACAAATTCATTAAGTAATAGATCCCAAGGAACACTTCCTAGTAATATTAAAAAAAAATGAAAAGACCAGAATAAAGAGTAAGTAAAAGCCTTTCAACTTAGAAGCAGAAGAGAGTTGGAAGGTAAGGTTCAAAAAGAAACTGAAGTAGAGAGTGAAGAAATCAAAGAATCAAAAGAGGACGCTCTAAAAGATTCTAAAAGATTCTAAAAGACCTATTTCTCCACTTAAAGTTAACTTAACAAAACCACCACCTCCAATTCCTCAGAGACTTCGTCAACAGAATTTGGATAAGTAATTTTCAATATTTTTGGAGAATTTTAAAAAGCTTACAATTAATATTTTATTTGTTGAAGCTTTAGAACAAATGCCAAGCTATGTAAAGTTTATGAATGATATTCTAAACAAGAAATGAAAGTTTGAAGATAATGAGACTGTTGCACTTAGTGAGGAGTGTAGTGCTATAATTCAGAAAAGGCTTCCTAAATAGTTTAAAGATAAGGATAGCTTTACAATTCCATGTACGATAGGAGACAGAATTTATGGGAAAGTTTTATGTGATTCAGGTGCAAGCATTAACCTTATGCCATTATCAATATTGAAAGATTGGGATTAGGTGAAATAACCCTACTACTGTAACTCTGTAGTTAGTAGATTGTTCAATAACGTACCCTAAAGGAGTTATAGAAGATGTCCCAGTGAAAGTGGATCAATTTATAAATCTTGTTTATTTTATTGTACTGGATATGGAGGAAGATAAAGAGATACCTATCATTTTGGGGAGACCTTTCTTAGCCACAGGAAGAGCAATGATAGAAGTACAAAAAGGGGAATTAACAATGCATGTCAATGATCAAACTGTTACTTTTAACATTTCAAGATTAATGAAATATCTTGTAAAAGGTAAAGATGATGAATGCTATAGAATGGATGTTATAAGATTCTGAGTGCATGTCATTTCAAAACTAATTATGAAGAAAAATATGAAGTAAAAGATTAGGAACTTGAGCAAGAAGAGGAATTAGATCAATGTGAAGATCTTTTCAAGGAAGCTTCAAACTATGTTCGAAAAAGTTTTGAAATTTTGGGTACGATAGAAAAAGATAAATCATTTTGTTCATCAATAGAAAAACCTCCAGAACTTAAGTTGAAGTTACTTCTTTATAATTTCAAATATGCCTTTTTAGTAGATTCCTCTACTTTACCAATTATAATTTCCTAAAAGTTAACGATGGAAGAAGAAGAAAGGTTGATGAAAATTCTAAAAAATTTTAAGAAAGCCTTTGAATGCGCTATTGCTGATATTAAAGAAACCAGTCCTTCAACTTGTATGCATAAAATTCATATGGAAGAGAACTGCAAAGCCGTGTCTAATCCTCAAAGGACATTGATTCTTATTATGAAAAAAGTTGTAAGGAAAGAAATTTTAAGGTGGTTAGATGCTGGAATTATCCACCCTATTTCAGATAGTGCATGGTTTAGTCCAATTCACTGTGTTCCTAAGAAAGGAGGAGTAACTGTGACTGTGACAGCACATAGTTAATTAATACCAACTAGACAAGTCACAAGGTGGTGATTATGCATTGATTATAGAAAATTAAATCTTGCCACCCGAAAAATCAATTTTCACTACCCTTCCTAGATCAAATGGTGGATATAATAGTTGAGCATAATTATTTTTTTTTTATGGATATACCAGTTATCACCATATACAAATAACTCTCGAGGATCAAGAGAAAAAAAACTAGTGATATTATACCCTATGGAATGACATACCAACCGAAGAGAAAATTTATTTCTGAAGCTAAGACTCATTTTTGGGATGACTCACTTTTATATATACAAAGAAAGGATCTTATTATTCGAAGATGTGTAACTTTAGAAGTGACTTATGAAATTATCCAAAAAATATCATAATTCTTATTTTGGGGGACATTTTGGTGTTGATAAAATAAAAAACAAAATTGTACAATCTGGATTTTGTTGACCTACTATCTTTAGAGATTTTAATACTTATATTAAAACTTGTGATAAATATCAACAAATAAGCAATATTTCCAGAAGAAATGAGGTGCCTCTCAAGTATATGCTAGAAGTTGAAATATTTTATGTTTGGGGATTAGATTTCATGGGACCATTTATACCATCTTTCAAAAATTTATATATATATTGTCAGTAGTGAATTATGTATCCAAATAGATAGAAGCTGTTGCTTTACCTCGATGTGATGCTCAAAGTGGTGCAAAGTTTTTGAAAACAAACATATTCTGTAGATCTGGGATGCCGAGAGTTATCATAACTGATGGAGGAAGTCATTTCAGAAATGTCACAATGGAGAAATTATTAAAGAAATATCATATAAATCATAGAATTGCTACTACTTACATCCTCAGACAAGTGGTTTGGATGATTTATCCAATCGAGAAATTAAAATAATTATGGAAAAATCTGTGAATCCAAGAAAAATGGATTGGTCAGTCAAACTTGGCTAGGCTTTGTGGGCTTATAGGAATGCACACAAAACTCCTATAGGAATGTCCCCATATAAGCTAATATTTGGGAAAGCTTGACACTTACCATTTGAAATTGAGCATAAAACATATTGGGCAATTAAATAGTTCAATTATAATTTGAAAGATGCTGGTGAGAAATGATAATTGCAATTAAATGAGCTTGAAGAGATAAGAAATGAGTCTTATAAGATCAGCATAAATTTAAAGATCGAATGATGTTGGGTCAACCAAAATAAGCACTGGTTACATCTGGCTGACGATGTAAAATCAAGCGCTTTGTGCGAGGCAACCCATAGTAATTAGTGTGTTTTGCTTTGAATGTTTTTTGTGTGTCATTAAGAAAATTTGCGATAGTATTTTGTGATTATTTTGTGTGAGTAATGATTTTAAGACTTTATTTAGCGATCTATACATGCTAAAACGAAGAATTTGGACGTTAAGTTGACTGGTGCAAAATTGAGCACTAGCGCTTATGCACCAATATTCAATGCTTAAGCGCGGGAGTTAAAAACCATGTGTGAAATTCAAATTCTAGAATGTTTAATCATAAATTGGTTGACTGAAATGTACCACGACAGTTTTATGACATGTCTAGGAGTTACTAGATGGATTTAGGCCTATAAATAGAAGGGTTTTGTGAAGGAATTTCACCTCAAATCCTTTTCATCCCTAAAGTCTAAGAGAGAGAGAGAAAATTTGAGAAGATGTCTTCATGGGAGATGGATTTGAAGAAGAAAGAAGAGACCACGAGGTAGAGATTCATTAGTAAGAGTGCACAAGAGATGCATAACGGTTTCTTAGCCGTTAGTATTGAAGGAATATCAGAAAAGATCAACAAAATTGAGACTATCATGACTTTACTGGAGAGAATATTAATTGAGATTCATGCCCATCTAGAGTAAACTGGATGGCAATTGAAAGAGCAATTTAGCCATACTAGTTATATAAAAGAAGTGGACAAGGAGATGTATCTTAAACAAAAATGGATAGAAGAAGATAGTATCAGAGCACGTCACCACCGTCCTTTTTGTCAACTTTATATGCTGATTGCCCAAGGAGAGATTAATGAAAGACTGGAGTTTGTCCCAGAAAATGAAGAATGGAATTAAGTTCTGTGTTAGAGTTAGTTTGTTAGGAGTCATTGTGTTTACGAGTTAGTGTTTGTTTTTAGTGTTTATGACTTATAAGTGTCTAATTGCTTAAGTTTGTTAAGTGTTTGTAATTAGAAGATTTTCTCATCTGAGACTATTTGGAGTGAGAACTACATGGTTTATGTACTTGCACTAGTTTGTGAATGAATGTATATGTTTGTTTTTGTGAAAATTAGTGTAATTTTTATCTCAAATTGAATTGAGTTATAGTAGAGAATTTTGAGAAAAAGGAGACTTAAGGGAGAGGAAAATAGTCATTTAAGTTTTATGAAACCATTTAGGGGTGGTATACTTAGGGTAATAGTGCATTTTACTTAAGTTCAAAAATATCAAAAATAGTGCACTGGCGCCTAAGTGCCATTTTCTCGCATTTAAGCACAATGTAACCCGAGAGACGGATGCCTAAGCATCACTTACTTGTGCTTAAGTGCCAATTCAACAAAAAACCGATTCACAAAAGATTGAAAGTGAAAAATAAACCTAAAAATTGACATTTTTACTCTCATCGTCACCTTCAACCTCTCGAGTTCGTGATTTTGGAGGCTAGGGCGAACATTTTATGGAGATTTCTTGGTGGAATTGAGAAAAAATAGCTAGATTTGGATTTCTTGTGGTAAGAGCTTCACTTTCATGTAAAAATTTTAGATTTTCACCATGTTTTGGAAGAACCCAAAAATCACTATTCAAGGTAAAAAATGAGGAAAAATCTTTGAAAATTGCATAGGAAGTGTAGTTTATGCTTATAGAAGTTGATTTTAGTAGATTAGACTTGATTTTTGAAGTTTTATTGTGGAATTTTATGAAATTTTTAGAATGGCACCAAGAATGGAGAGGAGTAAAGGAAAGGGCCAATTTGATTCAAGCAAATTTGTGAGTTCTAAAGCTCAAGATAGGTATATTGATGCTCTGCAGTCATAAAAACTTATCTAAGAGCGATATTTTAAAAGTCCAGGTGGATCCGTAGAAGATCTGATTATTCGCCGATAATGGGATAGCTTCTGCTATTTTTCTGCTATGGTTGTTATTTCTATAGTTAAGGAATTCTATGCTAACGTGCCTGAGGCTGGA
>NW_018164594.1:1993874-2009178 GCF_001263595.1 Phalaenopsis equestris | reverse complement strand
ACGATACATATACTTGCATAGTATCCCAATATATATATATATAAATTAAAAATTTTAACTCTTATTTTGTTCAGGGTCAAGTTTTTGGTACTGTTGTAAAGTAAGGAAATATAAATAAAAATATAATTGCATACAGTTTTATACTGTTGCATATAAGTAGTTTCGGGATCAATGTTCCATAGCTATGTTGTACTCCTCCACATAGTCACATTTTCTCTTCATATATCCATCCATATGCTATGAAAAATGTGTTAATTTTGATACCTTTTCACTAGTATAAATAACATTATTCAATATTCTTTCCATAAGCTGTGTCTGAGAATCAGACCCAAAAGTGTGACCCTGTGATGTAGAAGCATGTGAAGTAGAAGCTCATGAAGTAGAGGCAACAAAACTACTGAAGAATCCACCCTTACAACAAAAAATAGATTGATTTGAATAAGTCTTCATATTCACACTGGTAATGGGCTTCAATGGCTGTAGGATCTCCTCCCAGGTGTCATATCTAACACAAGTCTGCTCACATAATGAAAAGATCAAGGATGACAATCTCAAACCTATAGTAGTATCAACAGCAGCAGAATGGGTAATAAATCCATAAATACTTCTTCCAATATCAATAGGCCTGGACTACTAAATATAATAGTTGAAGGTTGCTCTATCTCGAGTCACTTCACTTAAATGATTTGTAGGCAGGAGACGAGCTGAAATAAAATAATGTCATGTCTGCAAATTAATGTCATGCCTTTGCAGTGGTATCCAACTTTGAAGTAGAGAAGTTTACTCTTTTTTCATTCATAATTTTCCATAATCCTCTCCCGACAATCAAATATGAAATAATCTTTTTTAGCTCCTCCTCAGTAGGACTATAGATCGAATAAAAATAGAAAGTACTCATGGGCAAGTGATAGAACTGATTAATTACCTCAAGAGAAATGGTACTGTCTTCCCCCTCACTATGACTCCTTCCTCATCAGCCTCCGAGAGATTATCATAGAACTCTCGTACAATAGAAATCACGTTGACAGCAGCAAAATATCAGTTCCGCTCCCACTAGTGGCTAACAGTCAACTCTTCTACAGCTCCTCCCGGACTTTTGAAATATCACCCAGGAATTAATTTCCTTGAATGGAATGCATCAATGTATCGATCCTAAGATCTCAAACTAACATATTTAGTTAAATCAAATGTAGGTTTTCCCTTGCTTCTCTACATTCTTGGTGCCATTTTCTAAAAAATGTATAAAATTCAAAATAAATTCCACAATCAACTCCAAATCACTAAACTTAACTCCTAAAGCTTAAACTAACAAATCCATGCATTTTACATCAAAATTTCCCAAATTTTCAACATGAAGAGTGATTTTTGGGTAGCTCGTACACCTAAAATATATAGTGTTTTTAGACACATTTTTATATCTATTTTTGAGATATTGTGCTTTAATGGAAGGTATTTGTGTGTTTTTCTTTTAGGTGCAAGTAAAAAGTTAAAAATGCTAAAAGGAGTGAAAAAGGATCAAATTTAGATCAAAAATGTGAAATTTGTGCAAAAGTGTTTTGGCGCTTAAGCACTGGTGAAATAGAGAAGGTTGCGCCTAAGCGCCAGAGGCTGTTATTTGGCAGAATTTTGAGGAGACATTTGAGGCACCTATTGGCTAAAGAGGGTGGTTATCACCAGCAGAAATGAAAATATTATTAAAAGTCTTATGAAAGGAGGCATCCCTTGGAGAATATATCAAATTTGGACACATTTTGAAGAGTTTCCAAGGCACCTCTTAGGGATTTATAAAAGAAGGAAGTTGAGCATTTGTGTGGGTGCTTGAAGAAGGAGAGAGTGTTGAGTCCTAAGAAGAAGATCATGGAGAATCTTGTGGAAAGATTCAGGCACCGCCAAATTTTCTTTATCATTTTCTTTTTAGTTTTATTTAGAGAGTTTAAAGGGTTGTAAAAGAGGAGATTCAAAGAAACTTCAAGAGTTTGGTGGAGGATTTCAATTATGTTTTTATCTTTATTTTTAAACTACTTATAATTTTAATCAAGACTTCTTGTTAGGGTGACAATGATTTCTACTTTTAAACTAAAGTGTGTTTTTGTTTTCTCCATAGATTCTGAGTAGTTTTCTTTATCTTTCTCCTTAAAATGATAAGTAATTAATGTGTTGGATGGAAGTTGTGGAGAGTAATAATCTTTAATATTTAAATAGGTTATGATTATTTAATTTCAAGCACTTCATTTTTTTCTTGATCTGACCCATCTAGATGTTAAAATTTGTTGTGAGAACATGTGAGAACCTGGCTGGTATTATCTCAGTCAACAATTGGAAAGAATCACATGAGATTGTATGAATGAGAATGTAATTCATATGATTTAGTGCAAATAAATAGAGAAATAATCTTTGAAAGGTGTAGAGTTAGAGGACTTTAGAGTGACATGCTGAAGCCCCCAACTTGTCTTATTATTTTAGGTTCTGACACGATATGTTAGCCCTCGGGTGGAGGGAATCGAGGGAACTCTAGAGTGAGAGCTGGTATCTTCCCTGCCTAGCTAGTCCTTAGAACTATTCAAACTTTAAATTAACAAAATGTTCTTTATATCATCTCTACTAAGGGTAACAAATTTTATTGCTCCTATTTGGCACAACACAATTTGCATACTTTCACAACAGAATTCCTATACTTATTACTGATTCATGATAAGGAGAAAGATATTTCATATTAAGTGCTTTTTTTTTCCATAAACTCTAAATAGAAAAAACTTTCTAAAAAGTGCATATTGCATGATCTTTAAGTTTGTGCATATTGCATATTTTCCTGTGGGTTTGATATTTAGGTCTTAATCAAAAAGTCCTATATTAGTTGATAACCATACATATACTTTCATAGCATCCTAATATATTTATAAATTAAAAAATTAAATTCTTACATTCTCGATGATCAAGTTTTTGGTTCTACTGTAAAGTAATATCATAAGTGAAAAAGATCATCAAAGTCATTGTTATATTGTTACGTATAGACAGTCGGGATCAAGTTTTTGGCATCGATGTCGGGGAAGATTCCAAAAATTAATTTAAAGTAAAATTTCTATTTTAGAAAGTCCTATTTAAAATTTTTAAAAGTTATTTTAAGAATAGCTTATTGCAGTATTTTATTTTTGTGTATTTTATTTCATTTTATTTATTTTAGTGTATGTGTAGTTCAGGTTCTGAAGGACTAGTGCCCTACTATTCTGAATTAAGAAGAACTGTTAAAAAAATTAAAAAAACCAAAAAAATTAAAGATTTTGAAAAAATTTAAGAGTTTTAGATAAGTGGCAAACCAAAATGATAACATGCTGAAATTTATCAAGAATTTAGACCTTTAAGAGATTATGCCAACCCTACGGTAGATAAAATTCATTATAGTATTCAAAAACCTACTGTAGTGGCTAATTTATTTGAACTTAAACCTACTATTATCAAAATTATATCAAATAATCAGTTTTGGGGATCACCAACTGAAGATCCAAATTTACATCTTGCCAATTTTCTAGAATTGTGTGCTACAATGGTGTATCAGATGATGGTTTAAGACAGGTTATTTCCTTTCTCACTCAGAGATAAAGGTAAGATGTGGTTGCATTTGTTAGCAACTGGATCTATTAGAACTTTGGGTGATTTAGCGCAAAAAAAACCTTGCTAAATATTTTTCACCATAAAAAACTTCGAAGCTTAGAAATGATATTACATCTTTTAATCAACTTGAAAGGGAATCTATTTATGAAGCATGAGAAAGATTTAAAGAACTCTTAAGAAAGTTTCCACACAATTCTATACCAGATTGGTTAATAATTCAAACTTTTTATAATGGATTAGCTGAATCTCTTAGATCTATTATCGATGCCGCTACCGATGTTCATTGATGTCAAAACCATTTCATGACGCTTATGTTTTAATTGAAGAAATGACTACCAATAATTTTCAATGGCTTTCTGAGAGGGTGAATCCAAAGATTTAATGGCCTTCTGAGAGGGTGAATCCAAACAAAGTAGTCAATATTCATAAATCTGATGCATTTATTTTGTTAGCAAATCAATTTGTTGTAATTTCAAGGAAGTTATACCAATTTGGAATGGATTTTTCTCAAACAATTTCTATGATTGAAGAGAATTCATTAGGGAAAATGGTAGATTCTCAAGCATCATTAGAAACTTTAAATGCATTAAATAATAAGCTAAATAACCCATATTCAAATTATTATAACCCAGGTTGGAAGAACCATCCCAAATTTAATTGGATTAATACTGCGGGTGGTAATAATCAACAATAAGGGAACAATCAAGTAAACCCATTAGGAAACTGGATCAACTAAGGGAATAATAATTATAGATCTACTTATCCTCTAGGTTTCAACAGTGGTTTCAACAGGTTTCAACAGTAATCCACAATTTAAGGAGAAGTTGTTTGTAGAAGAAGTGGTGTTACAAATGGGAAATTAGGTACAAAGTGAAGGAGCTATAATTAGAAATATTGAGAATCAATTTGGACAATTCACAAATTCATTAAGTAATAGATCCCAAGGAACACTTCCTAGTAATATTAAAAAAAAATGAAAAGACCAGAATAAAGAGTAAGTAAAAGCCTTTCAACTTAGAAGCAGAAGAGAGTTGGAAGGTAAGGTTCATTGGAAGGTAGAGTTCAAAAAGAAACTGAAGTAGAGAGTGAAGAAATCAAAGAATCAAAAGAGGACGCTCTAAAAGATTCTAAAAGATTCTAAAAGACCTATTTCTCCACTTAAAGTTAACTTAACAAAACCACCACCTCCAATTCCTCAGAGACTTCGTCAACAGAATTTGGATAAGTAATTTTCAATATTTTTGGAGAATTTTAAAAAGCTTACAATTAATATTTTATTTGTTGAAGCTTTAGAACAAATGCCAAGCTATGTAAAGTTTATGAATGATATTCTAAACAAGAAATGAAAGTTTGAAGATAATGAGACTGTTGCACTTAGTGAGGAGTGTAGTGCTATAATTCAGAAAAGGCTTCCTAAATAGTTTAAAGATAAGGATAGCTTTACAATTCCATGTACGATAGGAGACAGAATTTATGGGAAAGTTTTATGTGATTCAGGTGCAAGCATTAACCTTATGCCATTATCAATATTGAAAGATTGGGATTAGGTGAAATAACCCTACTACTGTAACTCTGTAGTTAGTAGATTGTTCAATAACGTACCCTAAAGGAGTTATAGAAGATGTCCCAGTGAAAGTGGATCAATTTATAAATCTTGTTTATTTTATTGTACTGGATATGGAGGAAGATAAAGAGATACCTATCATTTTGGGGAGACCTTTCTTAGCCACAGGAAGAGCAATGATAGAAGTACAAAAAGGGGAATTAACAATGCATGTCAATGATCAAACTGTTACTTTTAACATTTCAAGATTAATGAAATATCTTGTAAAAGGTAAAGATGATGAATGCTATAGAATGGATGTTATAAGATTCTGAGTGCATGTCATTTCAAAACTAATTATGAAGAAAAATATGAAGTAAAAGATTAGGAACTTGAGCAAGAAGAGGAATTAGATCAATGTGAAGATCTTTTCAAGGAAGCTTCAAACTATGTTCGAAAAAGTTTTGAAATTTTGGGTACGATAGAAAAAGATAAATCATTTTGTTCATCAATAGAAAAACCTCCAGAACTTAAGTTGAAGTTACTTCTTTATAATTTCAAATATGCCTTTTTAGTAGATTCCTCTACTTTACCAATTATAATTTCCTAAAAGTTAACGATGGAAGAAGAAGAAAGGTTGATGAAAATTCTAAAAAATTTTAAGAAAGCCTTTGAATGCGCTATTGCTGATATTAAAGAAACCAGTCCTTCAACTTGTATGCATAAAATTCATATGGAAGAGAACTGCAAAGCCGTGTCTAATCCTCAAAGGACATTGATTCTTATTATGAAAAAAGTTGTAAGGAAAGAAATTTTAAGGTGGTTAGATGCTGGAATTATCCACTGGAATTATCCTAGTGCATGGTTTACCCTATTTCAGATAGTGTATGGGTTAGTCCAATTCACTGTGTTCCTAAGAAAGGAGGAGTAACTGTGACTGTGACAGCACATAGTTAATTAATACCAACTAGACAAGTCACAAGGTGGTGATTATGCATTGATTATAGAAAATTAAATCTTGCCACCCGAAAAATCAATTTTCACTACCCTTCCTAGATCAAATGGTGGATATAATAGTTGAGCATAATTATTTTTTTTTTATGGATATACCAGTTATCACCATATACAAATAACTCTCGAGGATCAAGAGAAAAAAAACTAGTGATATTATACCCTATGGATTATACCCTATGGAATGACATACCAACCGAAGAGAAAATTTATTTCTGAAGCTAAGACTCATTTTTGGGATGACTCACTTTTATATATACAAAGAAAGGATCTTATTATTCGAAGATGTGTAACTTTAGAAGTGACTTATGAAATTATCCAAAAAATATCATAATTCTTATTTTGGGGGACATTTTGGTGTTGATAAAATAAAAAACAAAATTGTACAATCTGGATTTTGTTGACCTACTATCTTTAGAGATTTTAATACTTATATTAAAACTTGTGATAAATATCAACAAATAAGCAATATTTCCAGAAGAAATGAGGTGCCTCTCAAGTATATGCTAGAAGTTGAAATATTTTATGTTTGGGGATTAGATTTCATGGGACCATTTATACCATCTTTCAAAAATTTATATATATATTGTCAGTAGTGAATTATGTATCCAAATAGATAGAAGCTGTTGCTTTACCTCGATGTGATGCTCAAAGTGGTGCAAAGTTTTTGAAAACAAACATATTCTGTAGATCTGGGATGCCGAGAGTTATCATAACTGATGGAGGAAGTCATTTCAGAAATGTCACAATGGAGAAATTATTAAAGAAATATCATATAAATCATAGAATTGCTACTACTTACATCCTCAGACAAGTGGTTTGGATGATTTATCCAATCGAGAAATTAAAATAATTATGGAAAAATCTGTGAATCCAAGAAAAATGGATTGGTCAGTCAAACTTGGCTAGGCTTTGTGGGCTTATAGGAATGCACACAAAACTCCTATAGGAATGTCCCCATATAAGCTAATATTTGGGAAAGCTTGACACTTACCATTTGAAATTGAGCATAAAACATATTGGGCAATTAAATAGTTCAATTATAATTTGAAAGATGCTGGTGAGAAATGATAATTGCAATTAAATGAGCTTGAAGAGATAAGAAATGAGTCTTATAAGATCAGCATAAATTTAAAGATCGAATGATGTTGGGTCAACCAAAATAAGCACTGGTTACATCTGGCTGACGATGTAAAATCAAGCGCTTTGTGCGAGGCAACCCATAGTAATTAGTGTGTTTTGCTTTGAATGTTTTTTGTGTGTCATTAAGAAAATTTGCGATAGTATTTTGTGATTATTTTGTGTGAGTAATGATTTTAAGACTTTATTTAGCGATCTATACATGCTAAAACGAAGAATTTGGACGTTAAGTTGACTGGTGCAAAATTGAGCACTAGCGCTTATGCACCAATATTCAATGCTTAAGCGCGGGAGTTAAAAACCATGTGTGAAATTCAAATTCTAGAATGTTTAATCATAAATTGGTTGACTGAAATGTACCACGACAGTTTTATGACATGTCTAGGAGTTACTAGATGGATTTAGGCCTATAAATAGAAGGGTTTTGTGAAGGAATTTCACCTCAAATCCTTTTCATCCCTAAAGTCTAAGAGAGAGAGAGAGAAAATTTGAGAAGATGTCTTCATGGGAGATGGATTTGAAGAAGAAAGAAGAGACCACGAGGTAGAGATTCATTAGTAAGAGTGCACAAGAGATGCATAACGGTTTCTTAGCCGTTAGTATTGAAGGAATATCAGAAAAGATCAACAAAATTGAGACTATCATGACTTTACTGGAGAGAATATTAATTGAGATTCATGCCCATCTAGAGTAAACTGGATGGCAATTGAAAGAGCAATTTAGCCATACTAGTTATATAAAAGAAGTGGACAAGGAGATGTATCTTAAACAAAAATGGATAGAAGAAGATAGTATCAGAGCACGTCACCACCGTCCTTTTTGTCAACTTTATATGCTGATTGCCCAAGGAGAGATTAATGAAAGACTGGAGTTTGTCCCAGAAAATGAAGAATGGAATTAAGTTCTGTGTTAGAGTTAGTTTGTTAGGAGTCATTGTGTTTACGAGTTAGTGTTTGTTTTTAGTGTTTATGACTTATAAGTGTCTAATTGCTTAAGTTTGTTAAGTGTTTGTAATTAGAAGATTTTCTCATCTGAGACTATTTGGAGTGAGAACTACATGGTTTATGTACTTGCACTAGTTTGTGAATGAATGTATATGTTTGTTTTTGTGAAAATTAGTGTAATTTTTATCTCAAATTGAATTGAGTTATAGTAGAGAATTTTGAGAAAAAGGAGACTTAAGGGAGAGGAAAATAGTCATTTAAGTTTTATGAAACCATTTAGGGGTGGTAACCATTTATGAAACCATTTAGGGGTGGTATACTTAGGGTAATAGTGCATTTTACTTAAGTTCAAAAATATCAAAAATAGTGCACTGGCGCCTAAGTGCCATTTTCTCGCATTTAAGCACAATGTAACCCGAGAGACGGATGCCTAAGCATCACTTACTTGTGCTTAAGTGCCAATTCAACAAAAAACCGATTCACAAAAGATTGAAAGTGAAAAATAAACCTAAAAATTGACATTTTTACTCTCATCGTCACCTTCAACCTCTCGAGTTCGTGATTTTGGAGGCTAGGGCGAACATTTTATGGAGATTTCTTGGTGGAATTGAGAAAAAATAGCTAGATTTGGATTTCTTGTGGTAAGAGCTTCACTTTCATGTAAAAATTTTAGATTTTCACCATGTTTTGGAAGAACCCAAAAATCACTATTCAAGGTAAAAAATGAGGAAAAATCTTTGAAAATTGCATAGGAAGTGTAGTTTATGCTTATAGAAGTTGATTTTAGTAGATTAGACTTGATTTTTGAAGTTTTATTGTGGAATTTTATGAAATTTTTAGAATGGCACCAAGAATGGAGAGGAGTAAAGGAAAGGGCCAATTTGATTCAAGCAAATTTGTGAGTTCTAAAGCTCAAGATAGGTATATTGATGCTCTGCAGTCATAAAAACTTATCTAAGAGCGATATTTTAAAAGTCCAGGTGGATCCGTAGAAGATCTGATTATTCGCCGATAATGGGATAGCTTCTGCTATTTTTCTGCTATGGTTGTTATTTCTATAGTTAAGGAATTCTATGCTAACCTACCTGAGGCTGAAGATGATTGAGTCATGGTTAGAGAAGAATTGGTACCTTTTTCTCTGGATGTAATCAATATGTTTTACCATTTACCACCTGATACTTTATGTTTTTATGTGAACTATAGTCATACTGAGATGAAGCTAGAAGAGATTATTTCCTATTTGACTGTTGAAAGAGGGCTCTAGAAAATTACAAATGAGAGGAGAGTCAGCTTTGCCACATCAAAGTTAAGTGAACCATCCAAGGCTTGAAACAATTTTATTTCAGCCCGTCTATTACCTACAAATCATCTCAGAGAAGCAACCAGAGAGAGAGCAATGTTGAACTATTGTATTCAAGAAGGCACCTCATCAACATTGGAGCTTCATCAGTTCTACCAGTGTCGCTACTACTACAGGTCTGAGATTTGCTTCTTTAATCCTTTCATTATGTCAGATAGTTGGGAGGAAGTATTATTGCCTTTGAAGCCAATTACTAGTGTTAATGTGAAGTCATATTCAGAGCATTTTATTTTTAGCTGGAGAGGAGGATTTTCAAGGAGATGGAAATGTCTGCTGCTTCTACATCTTTACCATCTACTTCAAGATCATCTACTTCTAGAGGTGAGTCTACAGAAACTCAAACTCAACTATTATAGAGGATGATGGATAATATTGATGGATAATTGATGGATAATATCAACTATACCGCAGATAAGGTACGAAATTTAGAAAGCTTTGCAGGTCATACTGATGGGTATAATGGGTATAATAGAAGGAAAAGTGATTATGAAGAGAAATTTCATTCAACTCTGGAAAACCTCATTAGGGGTAACCCCGGAGTACAATTTCCTCCATATCCTAGATACCCTGATTTTGAGCCTACAAATGTCTAGAATAACATTGATTCTGAGGATGATGAGGAGGAGGACTGAGTTATTTATTTTGATGTTTGTAATATGTGTTGGACTATGTGGTTTGGACTTGCTACATTTTTATTTGTGTATTTGTTTAGACTCTGTGATGTGTGAGACTTTTATTTTGATTAATTCTATTGTGATGTTGTGTTTTGTCAGTAGTTTTTTTTTTTAATTCTAGAGTAGTAATTATTGTTGTGTGTTGATTATTATGTTAGTTAGTTAAGGATTAAACTTAATTCTATGTTTTGTGAAAGTTTAAAAATCTTGCTAACTTTAGTTTTAAATTTTAAACTCAGAAAACTGCTAGCTTGTATTTTTCTTTTATGTTGATAATGTGTTTGTTTTCATGTTGAGATTGGAAATCAAAGTTAGTGTGTTAGTCTATTTTTATGTTTGTACCCACAACTTAGAAGTCTACTAAATCTCTACATGTTGAATTGAAATGAAAATGATAGAAAATTGATCAAAAATTAATTTTGCTTCTGTTTTTAGTTTTATACTTGTATAATTAGGGTATAAAACCTCCTGTAAGTATGTTATTTCAAATTTTCATTACTGCATATTTATATCTGTTGCTAAACTGTTTTAATCTTGTTAAAAATTTAAGTTTGGGGGGGAGGGGGATGAAAAATATTTTCAAAAACTTGAATTTTATTTTTTCTCAGATGTGCTACAAGTGAATTTGATTTAAAACGAAAAATGATCATGTATATGAAGTTATATTAGAGAAGTAAAATATGATTACAGAATTGAGTAAGAAAATTTAGTTAAAATTCTCAGTAATGAAGAAAAAAACTTTAAGTTAAAAATTTTTAGTGTAGAAAATGTAAAATATAGTGTAACTATCTTTAGTAAGGAAAAAATATATTTTTCAAGTATTTAGAAAATTTAAACTTTTATTTTTAATACTTAAATTTCTTTTATTAAAATAATTTTCAAAACTATTATTATGTTTTTAAGTAAAAGAAAAATATCAACTTTTTGTTTTAGGAAAGGAGAAGTGGAATTCAAAATTATTAAAGGCCTATCCTGATATAGTAATCCTTGCTTAAAAAGAAAAAGAAAAAAAAGAAAAAGAAAAAGAAAAGAAAAAGAAAAAGAGAAAGAATGAAGAAAAGAAAAGAAAAAAAAGTAAGGGAGGAGAAGCTTGAAGATTAGTGCCTAATAAAAAATTGGTTCCACATTTGATCTTTTTAAAGTATAAGACTTGAGAAACTCTTAAGCTTAAGGGTATAATATTGTAAGTAAAATTATTCTTAATATCAATTTTTATGTGGAGATAATAAAAGGACTAAATTCTAAATTTGGAGATTCTACAATATTTCTGAATTAGTTAGAAACACATATTTTCATCTTTCTTAACATTAAGAATTTCTAAACTTTAAGTTGGTCTCATTTTCTGAATATTTTTTTCTAAAATGGACTACTATGTTTCTAAATCTAAATTTTAGTAACTCCTAAAAGAAACTCATATACATATCATACTTATTTTGTTTCTAATGCTTGAAGTGTCACTTCAGGACAAGTAACATTTTAAGTTTCAGAGATTTTGATACACAAAATATATAGTGTTTTTAGACACATTTTTATACCTATTTTTTAGATATTGCAGTTTAAAGAAAGGTATTTGTACACTTTTCTTTCAAGTACAAGTAAAAAGTTGAAAAATACTAAAAGGAGTGAAAAATGATCAAATTTGGAGTAAAAATGTGAAATTTGTGCAAAAGTGTTTTGGCGCCTAAGCGCATGATCCAGGCTTAAGCGCAGGTGAAATAGAGAAGGCAGCGACTAAGCACTAGAGGCCCTGTGCTTAAGCACCGGAGGAAGTTATTTGATAGTTTTTTTTCATTTAGCCAAATTTTGAAGCGACATTGGAGGAACCTATAACTAGGAATGAAAATATTATTAAAAGACTTCTAAAAGGAGGCATCCCTTGGAAAATACATCGAATTTGGACACATTTTGAAGAGTTTCTAACGCACCTCTTGGGAAATTATATAAGAAGGATGTTGACACATTTGTGTGGGTGCTTGAAGAGGGAGAGTGTGCTGAGTCCTGAGACGAAGATCGTGGAGAATCTTGTGGAGAGATTCAGGCACTACCAAATTTACTTTATCCTTTTTGTTTTTAGTTTTATTTAGAGAGTTTAGAGTGTTGTAAAAGAGAAAAGATTCAAAGGAATTCAAGAGTTTGGTGGAGGATTTGAGATAAATTTTTATCTTTATTTTTAAACTACTTTTGGTTTTAATCTAAACTTCTTGTTGGGGTGAAAATGATTTCTACTTTTAAACTAAAGTGTGGTTTTGTTTTCTCCATGGATTCTGACTAGCTTTCTTTATCTTTCTCCTTAAAATGTTAAGTAATTAATGTGTTGGATGGAAGTTGTGGAGAGTATTAATCTTTAATATTGGAAGAAGTTGTGATGATTTAATTCAATGCACTTCATTTATTTCTTGATCTGGCCCATCTAGATGTTAAAATTTGTTGTGAGAACATGTAAGAACCGGGCTAGTATTGTCTTAGTCAACAATTGGAAAGAATCACATGAGATTGTATGAATGAGAATGTAATTCATATGATTTAGTGTAGATAAATAGGGAAATGATATTTGAAGGGTGTAGAGTTAGAGGACTTTAGAGTGACAGGCTAAAGCCCTCCATTTGGTTTATTGTTTTAGGTTATGATACGATATGTTAGCCCTTAGGTGGAGGGGATCGAGGGAACTCTCGAGTGAGAGCTTGTATCTTCCCTGCCTAGCCAGTCTTCAAAACTATTCACACTTTAAATTAGCCAATGTTCTTTATATCATCTCTAGTAAGGGTAAAAAAATTTATTGCTCCTATTTGACACAACATAATTTACATACTTTCACAACAAAATTTCTATACTTATTACAGATTCAAGATAAGGAGAAAGATATTTTCATATTAAGTGCTTTTCTTTTCCATAAACTCAAGTTATCTTTAGAAGCTTTATTATTTTATCAAAATATCAAAAATACCAAAAAGAATTGAATTTTACTTATTAAGAAAATATCTATAGTTTAAGTAACTATCTTTTTAAAAATAGAAAGTTTGTGCATATTGCATATTTTCCTGTGGATTTGATATTTAGGTCTTAATCAAAAAGTTCTATATTAGTTGATAACGAGACATATACTTGCATAGTATCCTAATATATTTATAAATTAAAAAATTAAATTCTTACATTCTCGATGATCAAGTTTTTGGTTCTACTAAGTAATATCATAAGTGAAAACGATCATCGAAGTCATTGTTATATTGTTGCATATAGACAATCGGGATCAAGTTTTTGGCATCAAACTATTATCACGAACGATTACAAACACTTTCAAATACATAAATTCCCAATTCAAATAGACTTGGATGAGAAAATTCTTAAACATAGTACTAGATCTTAATAACATAAAACATACATTAAACACTTAACATAAACAAACACTACACACTTAAACATTAAATCACAAACTTAATTCCACTCTCTAGTCGATGGAACAAATTATGGTCCATCATTAATCTCTCCTTCAGCATTTGGAATGTATATCTGAAAGAACGGACGATGATCAATAACTTTGGTTGAATCTTATTCTATCCACTTGTTCTTCACATACATTGTCTTGTCTACTTTTTCTATAGAACTGGTATGACAGAACTGCATCTTAAGTTGCCATCCCATATGATCCAGATGTGTGTTAACTTCCATCACTTTTATTTCAATTGAAGCTACTTTAGCCTCAATTTTAGTGATTTTTCTCCACTATTCCTTCAATACTAATGGCGCAAAAACTAATATATAACTCTTGCACACTCTAACTAATAAAATTCTTTATCATTACTTCCTCCTTCTTCTTCATATCACTCTCCCAATATGGCATTTTTCAAAACTTCTCTCTTTTTACTTGGAATTTAAGGGTTAAATGAGAGTTTGGTGAAATTTCTCTTTATTCCCTTCTATATATAGGCTCTAAAACTCCCCCATAACTCCTAGGTACATCCTAGAACTGCTCTTACACATTCAAGTCAACCAATTTAGGGTTAGTACTTCTAGAAACCAAATTCGGACATATTTTTTAACTGTCGCACTTAAGCGCTAGATCTTGGTGCTTAAGCACCTGTGCTCAACTTAACACAGGTCAACTTAACGTCCAAACATTCATTCTAACATGTCTTAGTCATCTTTTAAGGTCTTAGAATAATCACTAAATCAATATATAGTCAAAATACTACTAGAATTTTTTAAATCACACACAACAACATCAAAAAAAAAACACACACACACATATAACTATGGGGTGCCTCCCACAGAGCCCTTAGTTTAATGTCATCAGCTCAACGTAACTAGTGTTTATTCTGGTTGACCCAACATCATAAAATCATTTAATTTAAGTTGGTCACCTAAAAAGTAGGATTTCAGCCTGTGACCATTCACTTTAAATATTTTATCAGTTTGAGGATCTTTGATATCCACAGCTCCATAGGGATAAACTTTCATCACAACAAATGGGCCTATCCACCTGGATTTAAGTTTTCCTCAAAATAATTTCAATCTTACATTATAATGAAAAAAAAATTTTCCCTGGCTGAAAATTTTTAGTTAGAATCCTCCAATCATGCCACATCTTCATCTCATGCCACATCTTCATCCACATCTTCATCTTTTTTTTTTTGTAAATATTAATACTTTCATAAGATTCATTCCTTATCTCTTCAAGCTCATTCAATTGTGACAACCTCTTCTCACTAGCCTCTTTTAAATTGCAATTAAATTCCTTAATCGCCTAATATACTTTATGCTCAAGTTTAATTGGTGGCACGCTTTCCCAAATATTAGCTTGTATCGGGATATTTCATAGGAGTTTTGTATAGGAGTTCTGTAGGAAGTCTTATAAGCCCACAAAGCATAGTTAAGTTTAGCTAATCAATCCATATTTGTTGGATTCACAGATTTTTCCATAATTCTTTTAATTTTCTGATTGGATAATTCAGCCAAACCACTTGTCTGAGGATGATAAGTAGTAGCAATCCTATGATTTATATGATATTTCTTTAATAACTTCTTC
>NW_018164594.1:1984977-1993763 GCF_001263595.1 Phalaenopsis equestris | reverse complement strand
CAACAACTTCTATCCATTTGGATACATAATCTACTACTAACAATATATATAAATTTTTGAAAGATGGTGTAAATGGTCCCATGAAATCTAATCCCCAAACATCAAATATCTCAACTTCTAATACATAATTGAGGGACATCTCATTCCTCCTAGAAATATTGTCTACTCGTTGACATCAATCACAAGTTTCGATATAAGCGTTAACATCTCTAAAGATTGTAGGCCAATAAAATCCAGATTGTAAAATTTTTATGTTGTTTTATCAACACCAAAATGTCTTCCAAAAATAGAATTATAACATATTTTGATAATTTCATAAGTTTCTTCTAAAGGCACACATCTTCAAATAATAAGATTATTTCCTTATTTATATAAAAATGGGTCATCCCAAAAATAAGTCTTAGCTTTAGATACAAATTTCCTCTTCTGTTGGTATGTCATTCCATATGATAAAATATCACTAAAAATGAAGTTCACAATGTCGGCATTTCATGTAACACACCACTCACTAACATTGAACAATTTTTCCTCTGGCAAATGTTCATTATTATTTTTTTTAAAATAGAGTGGTTTTTTTAATTCAAGCCTGAACAAATGATCAGCAAGCAATTTGATTCTCAGATCCCTTTCCTTTCTATCTACTATTTCAAAGTTAAATTCTTACAAAAGAAGAACCCATCTTATCAATCTAGGATTTGCATCATTATTTTTCATTAAATACTTAATAGCAGAATGATCTGTATGCACTGTGCATTTAGATCCAATTAAGTATGATCTAAATTTATCAAAAGCATATACTACTGCTAATAACTCTTTCTTAGTTATGGTATAATTAATTTGAGCTTCATTAAGAGTTCTACTAATATAGTAGATAACCTTAAAATCTTATCATGCTTTTGTCCTATAATAGCTCCAATAACATAATCACTAGCATCGTACATTAATTCAAAATACTTTTTCAAATCTGGTGAAACAATAATTGGTGCAGTGACTAATTTTTCTTTTAATAATTTGAAAGCTTTTAGGCACTCTTTATCAAAATTAAAAATCACATCTTTTTCATGTAAATGACATAGAGGATTAGCAATTTTTGAAAAGTCTTTAATATATCACATGTAGAATCCAACATGTCCTAAAAAACTCCTAATTTCCTTAGCACTGTTGGGTGAGGTAAATTAGCAATCACTTGAATTTTTGCAGGGTCTACTTCCATACCATTTTTTGAAATTTATTGTCCCAAAACTATTCCTCCTGCTACCATAAATTGACATTTTTCCCAATTAAGGACTAAATTTTTTTCTTCACAGTGCTTAAGAACTTTTGATAAATGTTCTAAACATGAGTCAAATGAAGTTCAAAAAACTGAAAAATCATCCATTAAAACTTCATTCCCTTTTTCCATTAAATCACAAAAAATAGCCATCATGCATCTTTGAAATGTAGCATGTGCATTACATAAACCAAAAGGCATTTTTCTAAAAGCAAATGTACCATAATGACTGGTAAAAGTTATTTTCTTTTGATCCTTTGGAGCTATTTGTACTTGGTAATAACTAAAATATCCATCTAGAAAATAAAAGTATTTATGCTCAATTAGTCTGTCCAACATCTGATCTAGAAAGGGTAGTGGAAAATGATCTTTCTTAGTGGCGAGATTTAATTTTATATCAAATCATATTTGCCATCCTGTAACTTTTCTTGTTGGTATTAAGTCATTATGTTCATTCAAAGTCACAGCCACTTCTTCTTTTTAAGGAATACAGTGAATTAGACTGACCCATGCACTTTCTTAAGTAAGATAAATAATTCCAACATCTAACCACTTTAGAAGTTCTTTCTTAACAACTTCTTTCATAATAGGATTCAATCTCCTTTGAGGATCATTCCTGGGTTTGCAGTTCTCTTCCATATGAATTCTATGCATACAAATTGAAGCACTGATTCATTTTATATCAGCAATTGTCCATTCAAAGGCTTTCTTATAACTCTTTAACATTTTCATCAAACTCTCTTCTTCTTCTATAGTTAATTTTGAGGAAATTATAACAGGTAATATAGAAAAAGGCATACTTCAAATGTTAAGGAAGTAACTTCAACTCAAGCTCATGTGGTTTTTCATTGATGAACAAAAAGATGTATCTTTTTCTGTTGTGTCCAAAACTTTAAAACTTTCTCAAACATAATTTGAATTTTTCTTGTATAAATCTTCATATTGATCTAATTCCTCTGCTTGCTCGTGTTCCAAGTCTTTCATCTCAGATTTATCTTCATATGTTGTTTTGAAATGACATTCACTTAAGTATCTTATAACATCCATTCTATAACATTCATCATCTTTACCTTTTGCAGGGTATTTCATTGATTTAGAAATATTAAATGTAAATGTTTGATATTTGAAGCACATAGTTAATTCTCCCTTCTGCACATCTATCATTGCTCTTCCTATGGCTAGGAAAGATCTCCCCAAAATGATAGGTATCTCTTTATCTTCCTCCATATCCAACATAATGAAATCAACAAGAAATATAATTTGATCTACTTTCACTAAGACATCTTCTATAACTCATTTAGGATTTATTATTGAACAATCTGCAAACTGCAGAGTTACAGTAGTAGGGGTTATTTCTCCTAAACTCAATCTTTTAATTATTGACAATGACATAAGGTTGATGCTTGCTCCTAAATCACATAAAGCTTTCTCATAAAATTTGTCTCCTATTGCACATGAAAATGTGAAGCTACCAGTATCTTAATTATTGACAATGACATAAGGTTGATGCTTGCTCCTCTCCTCACTAAGTGAAACAGTCTCATTATCTTCAAACTTTCTTTTCCATTTAAGAATATCCGTCATAATTTCAGATAGCTTGGCATTTGTTCTAGAGCTTCAGCAAATAGAATATTAATTATAAGCTTCTTGAAAATTTTCAAAACTTTTGAAAATTACTTATCCAACCTTTATTGTTGAAGCCTCTACAAAAATGGAGGTGGTGGTTTTTCCAAATGAACTTTAAGTGGAGAAATAAGTCTCTCTAAACCTTTCGGAGTGTCCTCTTTTGGTTCTTCAATCCCTCTCTCTCTCCTTCAGTCTCTTTTTGAACTCTACCTTTCGATTCTCTTCCACTTCTGAGTTGAATGACTTTTACTTGCTCTTTATTTTGGACTTTCGGATTTATTTTTGTATTACTACGAAGTGTTCCTTAGGATCTATTACTTAAAGAATTTATTATTTGTCCCAATTAGTTCTCAATATTTATAATTGTAGCTCCTTAACTTTGAAACTGATTTCTTATTCGTAGCACCACTTCTTCTATAGACAACTTCTTCCCCTTAAATTGTCAATTACTGTTAAAACCCAGAGGATAAGTAAGTTTATAATTACTATTATCTTGGCAGTTCTAGTTTCTCAATGAGTTTTCTTGATTGTTCCCCCATTGTTGATTATTACCACCCAAAGTATTGTTTCATTTGAAGTTGGGATAGTTCTTCCAATCTGGGTTATAATAATTTGAATATATGTTATTCTTCTTTTTGTTTATGACATTCAAAGCTTCTAATGATGCCTGAGAATCTACTATTTGGCCTACTACTGATGCCTGAGAATCTACTATTTGGCCTAATGAATTCTCTTCAATCATAAGAATTGGTTGAGAAAAATTCATTCCAAATTGGTCTAACTTCCTTAAAATTGCTGCAACTTGATTTGATAGCATGACAAAAGCATCAATTTCGTGAATATTAGCTACTTTCTTAAGATTTACCCTTTTAGAATGCCTTTGAAAATAATTTGTAGCCATCTCTTCAAATAAAGCATAAGCATCATTAAATGAGCATCATTAAATGGTTTTGGTTGGCATCAATGAACCACCAACAGTGACATCGATAATAGATCTAAGAGATCCAGCTAATCCATTAAAACAGTTTAAAATACTAACCAATCTGGTATAGCATGGTGTGAACAATTTCTTAAGAGTTATTTAAATCGTTCTCATGCTTCATAAATAAATTCCCCTTCAAACTGCCAAAAAGTTATAATATCATTTCTAAGCTTCATAGTTTTTGATGGTGGAAAATATTTAGCAAGGAATTTATGTGCTAAATCACTCCAAGTTCTGATAGATCCAGGTGATAATGAATCTAACCCTATCTTAACTTATCCCTTAGTGAGAAAAGAAATAATCTAAATCTTAAATCTAAAATCTTATAGCATCATCTGATACACCATCGTATTTAAATGTAGCACACAATTCTAGAAAATTGGCAAGATGTAAATTTGGATCTTCAATTATTACTTCCCCAAACTGATTATTTGATACCATTTGGATAATATCAAGTTTAACCTCAAATGAATTAGCCACTACAATGGGTTTTTGAATACTACAATGAAGTTCATCCACAGTAGGGTTTGCATAATCTCTTAAAGGTTTAAACTCTTCAACATTTTGATTATTTGGATTGGCCATTTCTTGTAATTTTTTAGTAATTTTTAAATTTTTAATATTTTTAATACTTCTTTCTAATTCAGAATAGTGAGACACAAGTTCTGTGGAACCTGAACTACGCATACATTACTATAAAACAACGCCAAAAACTTGATGCCAGATTTTCGGTATACATAGATATAAAATACAATGTATGCAATCATATGATTAATTTCCTTAATAATTATTCTTAATTTGCAACAAAGCTAAAAAACTTGATCCAAAGCAAAAGCTAGGTAAATCTTTCACTATGAAGCAAAGAAGAATGTCGTTATAATATTTCAATATGGGATACTACACAAGTATACACATCGTTATCAAGTAATATAGAACTTTCTGATTAAGTCCTGGATATCGAATCCACAAGTAGGACTAAATTTAGATAACAAAATTTTACTTAGTAATATATTCTTACATAAACTTAAGATGCTAAAATATGAATGAAAGTTTGATTCTAATTGAAATTTTGGATAATTGAAAATAAAGTAAGCAATTATATAACTTAACTAAAGTACTTGCAAAATGAAATAAATATTAATAAAATATCTTTTCCTTATTATGAATCAGTGATAAATATAAAATTAATGTTGTGGATGTATGCTAAATATGTTGTGCCAAATAGAATCAATAACATTCTTTACCCTTACTAGAGATGCTATAAAGAACATTGACTAATCTATAGTTTGAATAGTCTTGAAGACCGGCTAGGTAGAGAAGATACTAGCTCTTACTCTAGAGTTTCCTCTTCTCCCTCCACTTGGGGGCTAACATCTTGTATCAAAACCTAAAATTATAAATCAAATTGGGGGCTTTAGCCTTTCACACTAAAGTCCTCTAATTCTACACCCTTTAAAAGTCTATTTCCTTATTTAATTACACTCAACCCCATGAACAACATTAACATTCATAAAATCAATATGTGATTCAAACTATTTGTTGACTGAGACAATACCATCTCAGATCTTACATATTCTCACAATAGGTATTAACATCTTAATTGGTCAAATCAAGAAGTAAATGAAATGCAAGGTTTCAAATCATCACAACTTCTTCCAACAATGAAGTCTAATACTTCACACAACTTCATTTAGATATTCAATCACTTATCATTTTATAGAAAAATTTAAAGAAAACTACATAGAATCCATGGAGAAAACACAACCACACATGAGTTTAAAAGTAGAAATCATGCACGCAAACAAGAAATTTGAATTAAAACAAAGTGTAGTCATAAATATAAACACTTATCTCAAATTTTCTCCACCAAATGTCTTTAAGTTCCTTTGAATTATCCTCCTTCTCTCACAATACAAACTAACACTCAAAATAAAATAAAATAAAATAAAGGTTGCCGATAGCGCGGCGGTGATGATGGCTGTAAAGTTTGATGGGTTGCTGACCTCCTTCTTGGAAAATCTAAGTCTTTTCTTATAAAAATCCAAGGCTTTCCTTGGTTTCTCTTCAAAAAGATGTCTCCATTCAATGAATCTTCTAGAAGTTGCCTCCTCAAAATTCAATTGAATGAATTTTTGTATACATGGGCTATTTCCCATGTTTTTATCAAGGGTTGCTTCAAACACCTCTTCAAAAATCCACTGTAACTAAATAAATCAACAAGTAAATACTTTTGGTGCTTAAGCATGGGGTACTTGGCGCTTTGGCGTCAGACTTGGGAGCTTAGGTGCCCCAGTTCATTTTTGCACCTTTCTTCATTTTTGCTCCTAATTTGACCCTTTTTCACTTCTTTTAGCATTTTTCATCCATTTGATTGTACCTTCCAGAAAAACACACAAATACCTTTCATTAAAGTGTAATATCTCAAAAATAGGTATATAATATTTATTTTAGGTGTATCAGCCAACCATTTGCATCTCCCTACAAAGTACTTGTACCATTCTTTATAGATCAATGTGAATAACCTAGTTGTTCTTCCATATCTCTTTCGAGTCTTATCGATCGCACCACATTTTAAATAATAAATAGGCTAGAATAAAAATTCAATGAAATTAAAAAGGTTATTCATCATATTCAAGATTAAAAACTAACTTTTTAATCACTTTGCATTCCTACATAACCTACTCAACTATCACATTAATAATGTTAGAAGACTACTCATAAAGCATTGAGAAAACACTGTAAAATATCTTTAAAAATAATTAAAGCCGCAATATAATTGTCTTTAGTAAAATAAAAATACAAGAGGACGCAATACTTAGCTTTCCCCTCTCTTCAAAGGGCTGAGAATGCTCAGCCCAAAGATTACCAAATCCCCTTGCTGCTCTTTTCAATCCTTCCTCACTTTACACTTGGGAATCACTCTAAAAGCTTCACAAAATGCTCTCTATTCTATCCTACAGGAAAGCACTGACTAGAGACTAAAACCAACAAGCAAAAATACTCCTTTCCTTCTCCAAATGCCTCCAATATTAGGCTGCACAATGACTCTGCCCGCAATTACGTGTATTTTTAATTTTCTAAATATTATCAAAAACTTGTCGTAATTTATATTTAGTGGCTAGTGTAAATAAATGTAATAATGTAGAAGATATATAATAAATTTTCATATTAGATGTACTACGTAAGTATAAGTATTATTTCAAGTAATATAGGATTTTCCTTAAAAACTCTAGTATCGATCCCACGAGGAAAGTGGTAACTCCTTAAATACACATGCAAAAATTCCATCTAAATTGTAGATAAAATAAGAGTAGAACAATGACAATATGTTTGTTAAGGTTAATACTAAATGTAAGCAGAAAGCAACAAATAAGTTATATAGTTTAATAAAGTAAATCTCACAAGTTTCAATACTATGAGAAGATCTTTCCCCTTACAAAGAAATTTTAATCTGTGTAGAATTTAAATGACTAAAAATAAGATAATTTATTGTGATAAATATGAGCATTGCTATTTTTTACCCCCTCCCAGTGCTAGCAAAGAACATTAGCTAATTTAAAATTTATCACCAGCTTGTGAGTAGTGCTGAGTAGATTCTGGCATATCACTTTCAAATTTCCCACTGTGCCCTCTCTATAGGATCTATTAGAACCCTTACGATCCAAACTCTAAACCAAATTGATAAAAGGGTCTAGTTTGTCATCCTAGATACATCCGTTTTACACCCAACAAAACTTATCTCCCTATCTATTTGCACTCCCATTAGGTAATCACAACAACTCTTCCCAGAATGAAGTGTGACACTTAATAGTTGGGTGAAATCATAGCCCTCCCGGTTCATTATGTTTCTCAACGTATTTTAATCTCAAAAGTGGTCAACTGGTAAAGTGAATGAAAAATCGGTGAAACTCTTCCGCTTTATAAAGATCCTTGAGCACAAAAACCTAGAAAATAATTATTATGCTTTGATGAAATTTTTTTAATGTTTTTATTTTCCTTGTTTAGTTACCAAGGAGCAAGAAAACTGAGGAACTAATTTATATGCAGGGAAAAAGTTAACACGAATCTTAAAGAGAACTAGCGGTTTGAGAAGACTCCACTAGTTCCAATCGGCATTTCATGCAAGGGTTATCAAACAGTTGATTAATATAGCTCACTTGTCCAAACGACCAGTGATTCGATCGAATCTAAAAAACGGGTTGAGTCATTCAACCGCCAGAATCAATCAAGAACGAGGCAAGAGACAGTTAGAAGTAAAAGTCAGTTTGTCATATGTTATATCCAATAAACACAACCACTCATGAAAGTGGTTTCAAATCAGTCATTTCTATTAGACATGTGGTTATCCTAACTACCCACAGTTTGAGAAAATACAGGAAATACCCTCAAACCATTGAGATGAAGGGGATAATAAATATTGTAACTGTATATTCAAGTTACCTATGGATATAAATAGTTGCATTTTATGAATAAATGTTGCACGTTCTTCTCCCTTAATTCCCATTGGACCTGCGCATTCTTTTTCTTTTTTTTTGTTTTCTTTTTTTCTTTCATACTCTAAACTCTCAGGGTGTGCCCACTATGGCAATTTAGGATCCAACAGCTATAAATCTGATAAAGGAAATCTTTAAATACATAGGAACTAAGTATTATGCATGTAAATCATCCTTTAATTTAATCTAAAGCCAAGAGAATCTTTTCCAGCAGTTAAGCCTTTCAATTCAGTTATTATGACATCACAAGTTATAAAATTTGTTTCCAATTTGTGGCCTTCTCCATCATATAGTGAATGGTACTTAGAAGATCTCAGTCACTGTCGATTGGAAGCATTTGACTAATATTTCACAGTTTGGAGATCACTTAAGAACGGTCTGGATTCAGTACTTAGGATACATATATATATATATA
>NW_018164594.1:1932563-1984963 GCF_001263595.1 Phalaenopsis equestris | reverse complement strand
TTATTCATTACCCTATATATATATATTATTTGCAGAGGGACATACATATGTAGCACATAATTCTTTGTATTTATATATTTAACGTTTTAATTAAATTTTAATATTTACTTGTATTTATCCTTTTTTATCATAGATTCATAATTATATTAAAATATATGAATAAAAATAAGTTCTTCACATTTAAAAATAAACATTATTGACATTTTTATATGATACTAAAATTTTTACTAGGGTTATATAAGTAAACATTAAAGATTGAATATTAGATATTGAAATACATAAAAGGCTTGTAAATTAGATACAATGTATTTTTTTTTGGTAGAAAAATAAATTATTGTATATGTATGTATGTATATATAAGTATATGTCTTCCAATGTATTTTAATTTTCTTATAAATTTATTTATCTTGATATAAAAAATTAAAACTCTTGAATTTCCTTGACCTTACACTCCAAATACCTGAAAATAAACAGCCCTTAGACTTGGCAAAATCTTATCATAAGTTTATAAAAAATTTATGTAAATGGGCTTAGCCATAATGAGCAGAACTCAAAACAGCCACTTCCTTTGTCTCGACTCATCCAGTTAAAAGACAGCCAATTTAAACATATTCTGACATTATCTCCGCCTAGACAAACACCGACTTAGTTATTGGAAGATTTAGATATATATCCCTTAAATGTTATGTATTTACATATCAAATGTTTGAACTTTAATTCTTACATGCATGCCACCTTACTCAAGCATCGAAAGCCGTATTTCACTTCTTAAAAATTAAAAAGATGTTATACGTGTAAACGCATAAGTATTTGGTGACATGCATGTAAATGTTGTTAAACGTGCTTCAAAATTTATGTTCCAAGTCTAAAGTTACATCAAACATCACGAAGAAATTTTTGTCATAGGAGAATGGAACGGGAGAAACTTTTTCCATCATAGTTATGTGCACCAAATGTTCATTAGAATCGGGCATCCCATTTAAACTATAGATTTCTTAATTCACGTCTGAAAGGTGACGATGTGAATGTGCCGATTTATTGAGGGAGACTAATAATTTAACATCATAATACTGGATGAAAATTCAATTTTGATAAAAGTTAAGTAGGAGGAGTTATCACAGTTTCTTACATGAAAAATCCTATAAGGAGAAAAAATTATTGGGGCCTATTCTAATTGAAGTGATTCACTATGTAATTATGAGTATGTAGGTCCACTTTTTTTTTCTGAAATAGGTAAGATGAAATTACAAAGCTGATGTAAAATGATCTTTCTGAAATAATAATTGTATCTTGGTCGTAAAGTTCATAAATGATTGTTTAGGAGCTATAGTTTGTTGTAAATATTGTAGATGGTGGTTGTAGCATCAGTTTGTCATAGAGATTACAGTCGAAAGTTATAGTGGTAGTTGAGCACATAAGTCGTAGGTGGTAGGTTTAGGAGCTTCTATTGGCCTTAAAGGCCATAACAGAAAGCCGAGAATACAAAGCTATAATGGCAACAATTGATCATGTAGAGGCCGGAGTAGAGAGCTGCAATAATGTCCGTTGACCGCAAAGGCTTCAGTTAGGAGCTACATGAGCCGTGAGTCACGTAGACCATAGTGGTAAGCTACAATAATGTTTGTAAAACACTAGCATCTGAAGTTGGGACGTGCATAAACGGTGGATTATGTAGGTCATAGATGGTCACATAAGTCTTAGTGGTGAGCTGTAACAACTTTCGTAAGCCATAGAAACCGAAGTTCGGAGCTGCATGAGCGGTGGATTATGTAAGCAATAGTTGGTCACATAGTTCATAATGGATAGCCACAATAATGTCTATAAGTCATAGTGGCCAGAGTTGGGAGCTACAAGAGATGTGGACTATTGTATAGGTAAGAATACTAATCTACAATAACTTTTGTACATCATAGAGGCTGAGTTAGAAGTAGTGTAAGATGTGAAAGCTGTGAACCACATAGGTCGTAGTTAGTCCCATAGGTCATAGCCGTAATAATAGCCAAGGTCCATAGAGGTTGGAGTTGGGCGATGCATGAGTTGTGAACCACCTAAATCGCAGTAGGTATGCATGCCACAATTGTGAGCCATGACAATGTTTGTGCAACATAAAGGCTACAGTTGTGAACCACGTAAATCGTAGTAAATATGCATGCCACAATTGTGAGCCATGATAATGTTTGTGCAACATAAAGGCTACAGTTGTGAGCTGCTTAAGCTATGAATTACGTAGGACGTAATTGGTCGGATATGACATAGTGGTGAGTTGTGATAACATCAATTGGATGTAGATGTCATAGTGGGGAGCTGCAAGGAGAGAACTTTATGGGTTCAGAAAAAGCCATGGTATCCTAAAGACGATAGACCTAATTCATTCTCGTTAAGAGTTATCACTAGATCTTCAATCCAATATTATTCATTACCCTGTATTGGGGTATGTTGCTACACTAGATTTGGGGGTGCATCTTTATAGCAGATTTGGGATTTATTGTTACATCATTTTTGGGGTGCATCATAACACCATCTTTAGAGCACGTCATTACACCATCTTCTCGGCATCTTTTTGCACCATTTTAGAAGCGCATCATTGCACCACGTTCAGGATAGTTTTGGCACCATTCTATGTTACTTTGCAAGGTCCACAAATGGGGATGAATAGTGGGTGGCCAACAAGCGATAGTCGATGGTGGTCGGCAGCTGAGTGAGCAGGGAGTGTTCACTAGGTCTATGGTCAACAACAATTTTGCAAATTGGCTCATTTGCTTCACCTTCAGATCTTTAGAGCTTTCTTTATAGAGTCAAAGAGTGCCTCCTCTGCAAATAACAAAGAAATTCTAAACTCTCCATTAGATGGCTCAAAAAGATTCCAACAATTGAATGACATTTTGTGGACATTTAAGTGTCTTCATGATATTGAAAATGGGTGAACTTGGGCTCGATTGATTTGTCTCACTGAGACCTCCATTCGACTATAACTTCATTTGATTTGGAATTTATTTATCCTTTCATTAGCTGACTAAAGCTTTTAAACATGGTTTAACTGTTTGATTTAGACTTGATTTGATTCAGATTGGGCTAATTGTTGTGTCATTGTGTCTGTATCGCCGAGCCAATGAGTTTCACATATGTTTGCTGAAATCGATGTTCTTGATGAGTTTTTATTTGAATTTGAATGTTTTTTGTTTAAGAAATGCCTAGAGATTAATGTTAATTGCTTCGAGATCACTACCAAATGACAGATTTTATTTTTGATGTATCATTTATAATAAAACAAAAAAAATTAAATGTTTTAATGTTCCCATAAGAAAACTATATTTGAATCTCTATTATATTAAATAAAAAAGGACTTTTTATATTATTAGTACTTGAAATACCTCAAGTTTCGATGGAATAGCTTGTGCATGTCATTATTATTTGTTGAAATTTTAAAAATCCACATTTTAAGGTGGGTGGCGAGGGGGAGTATAAGGCAGGCGGGGCATTGTTTGGCGACATTACCACAGAAGAAGATAATTCGTTATACGGCTGCCAAAAATGGAATCTGGCAAATTCTTTATTGATTTATTTTAGTGTGGCTAAGAAAAGCCGCCTTCTTTATTTAAAGCATGCCTACTTTTTTTAAGGGAATGTTAGTGTTTTACATACATTCCACCTAATCTATTTATATTTACTTATCTAATATCTAAATTTTATTGTTGTGCATGTATATAAAATATTTATTTTCTTAATTTAGATCATTGTGTTATGCTTAATTTTAATTTATTAGTATTATTACTTTCCACATAATTTATTAGAATAAAGGGGTTGCATAAGAGTGTTCAAATTATAGAGGACTTGAGTTAGTATGTCATACATTAAAATTATTGGAGAGAGTAATTGAACATAGGTTAAGACATGAAACAAAAGTTTTTCAAAATAAGCTTGGATAAAGTTGGATCTACATATGATTTTTGTTGATTAGAAAAAGTTTAAGGCAAGGTTCCAAGAAAAGTCTGATGTAGAGCTCTAGAAAATGGTGTCAATATGACTTATATTCATGTTATTAAAGATATATATATACAAAAGTTGTTATTTGTATTTGAACAGAAGGATTGGCCATATATTCTCCTATTTCAATTGGATTACATCAAAGATCAGCTTCAAGTCCATATCTATTTGCTTTAATTATGAATGTTCTTACTGGAGATTTACAAGAGGATGTCCCTTAGTGCATGCTTTTCGTTGATGATATAATTCTTGTGGACAAGATTGGAGAAAAAATTAATGAAAAACTTGAATTTTGGAGACCAGCTTTAGATTCTAAAAGCTTTTGTTTTAGTGGATCAAAGACTGAATGCATAGAACGTAATTGAATTAGAATTAGTAGTAGATGTAGTGGCAGGATTTTAGTAATGAGTGACCTAGTCTTTAAAGCGAGTGAAGGTCGTAGATTTCTCAAGTATATTGATCAAAATGAGTGATATAGATGGTGAAGTTACTAGTAGAGTTTAGGTTGGATGGTTGAAGCGGAGGAATGCATCATGCTTATGTTGCGATAGAAAAATACTGCTTAAACTTAAAAGAAAATTTTATAAGATGGTAATGAGACCTGTAATGATTTAAGGCCCAAAATGTTAGCTTATAAATAAGAAGCATTAAACTAGGTTAAGTGTTATTGAGTTGAGAATGCTTAGGTGGATATGTGGCTTTACACTTGGAGACAAAATACGAAATGAATATATCCGTGCAATGGTATGTGTAGCTTCCGTGGCAGACAAGATTAGAGAGCCCTTTGTGATGGTTTGGTTACATTAAATGTTGACAATCTAATTACTCGGCAAGGAAAGTAGATGCTTTAGATTTGACTTATTTTATGAGAAATAGAGCTAGACCTAATAAAACTTGGACTTGCTTTATTGAAAAAATGATCTTAATTTTTCAAAATTCAAGGAAAATATGACACTGACTAGGACATAATGGAGAAAAAGGATTCATGTAGACTTAGTCGGAGAAAGACTTGTTGTTATTGTTACTCTTGTTGCATTATTTTTATTTGTTATTATTATTTACATTTTAATTAAAAATATTTATTTTATATATTAGATTTTTTTGTATAAATATTTTTAGGCCATACCACCAATTCTCAAGTAATTACGTATGTAGCACCTAAAAACTATTTTTTGGATGGTATCTATGTAAATTGTCTATTTTAAGAACTTAGATCTTTGTGTTAATTTTAATTTTAATTAATTAGTATTATTTTTATGTGGTGTTTTTAATTGCATTAACTTATGAAAAGTATATGCTTTATAGACTATTTTTATGTATTTACATATATAATTTATTCAAAATAATTTATTATATCATCTTTATAGTGATTTTACTATTATCATTCATAAATTTTTTTATAATAACTTTGTTAATTTTTGTTGTGTTTTAGTAAATTCATGGCGGGAGAGTAATATATTTATGTCTTTATGTTGGACAAATATCTGACACACCTGCAAGTAAAAAATTTGACAGAGCCCGCTCATGAGATTTTAATTAGAAAACCCGAAAGGAAAAAATCACAAAACCTAGTCGAGTTGAATAGATTTTAATATGTTGTTGCACTCTCAACATCTTAACTTGGAAGAGTCGCTACCTCAATTCATTTTGAAACATAGTCCACAACTATCAAAATATATAAATTTCCTAATGATGGTACAAATGGACCCATAAAGCCAAAAACCCAAACATAAAAAATCTCAATATAAAAAGTAAAATTTAGGGGCATTTCATCATGCTTAGAAATATTGCTTATTCTTTGGAACATATTACAAGTTTTTATATATGGATTGACATCCCTAAATAAAGTAGATCAATTAAATCTTTATTGTAAAATCTTAAAAGTAGTTTTATCAACTCCAAATTGTCCCCTGAATTTAGAATCAAGACATTTCTTATTAATTAAAGGGTTTTATCAATAGGTAAACTTATCTTAATCACCTATTCCTTATATTGTTTTATAAATGTATGGGTATTCCCAGAAGTAATATATGTTGTCATGAATAAATTTTTTCGTTTGATGTTATAGCATGTCGTAAGGCATAATATCACTAACAATATATCATACTATGTCAGCATACCACAAAATATGTCATTCAGTAATAACAAATAATTGCTCATAAAAAAAATTTCATTAATATCAATTTCATAATCACATAAATTCCCCTGATCTAGCCTTGATAAATAGTCTGCTATTTTATTTTCAGTCTCTTTCTTATGCACTTATTTGATATTAAATTATTACATCAAAAGGGCCCATCTAATCATTTTTGGTTTGACATTCTTTTTTGACATCAGATATCTAATAGAAGAATGGTTAGTGTAAATAGCATATTCTGTTACAATCAAATAGGAACTAAATATATCAAAAGCATATACTGTAGTCAATTGCTCCTCAATAGTGGTGTAACTAATTTGAGCTTTAATAAGGTTTTTAATGGCATATTATATCACTCTAAACATTTTATCGTGTAATTGTCCTAATACCATTCTGATAGCATAGTCACTTGCATCACACAGTAGCTCAATTGTTTTCCCCCAATTAAGTGAAACAATAGTAGGAGCAGTGACTAACTTCTCTTTCAAAGTATTAAAGGCATTTACACATTCATGGTCAAAGTTAAACTGTGCATAATTTTTAAAAACATGGCTTAAGGGTTTAGTGATTTTAAAAAAGTCCTTAATCTATCGCCTATAGAATCTAACATGTCCTCACAATAGTAGGTGGAGGAAGTTTTTCAATAGCATGCACTTTTGATGGGTCTACTTCCATGAATTTTTTGTAAATTTCATGTCCTAACACAATACCTCTAGGCACCATGAATTGACACTTCTCCCTATTAAGAACAAGATTAGTGTCTTCATAGCATTTCAACACCTTCTCTAGATGATCTAAACTTGAGTCAAATGAAGGACCAAAGACTAAAAAATTGTCCATAAAAATTTCTATTTCTTTTTCAATTAGCTCACAAAAAATAGACATCATACACCGTTGAAATGTAGCAAGTGTGTTACATAACTCAAAGGGCAATCTTCAAAAAGTAAGATTCCCTTAAGGACTTGTGAACGTTGTCTTTTCTTGATCCTCAAGATCTATAAGTATCTGATGATACCAAGAATATCTATCTAGAAAGAAAAAAATATGGATGATGAGTTATACTATCTGACATCTGGTTCAAAAAGGGTATACATATGCACCACCTAGTGACATGACTAGTGAGAAATAATTCATTTTATGCATTTACCGACACTGTCACTCCCCCTTTCTTAGGAACACAGTGAATAAGACTAACACATACACTATCTGATATACGATAAATAATATCTGCATCTATCCATTTTAATATTTCCATTCTAACTTCATCTTTCATAATTTTGTTTAACATCCTTTAAGGAACTGCCTTGGGTTTGTGATTATCTTCCATCAAAATCATATGCATGCATATAAAGTGCTTGATCCCCTTTATATCTATTAAGGTACATCCATAATACTTTTTATAATTCCTCAGAGTTTCCATTAATTTATCACCTTTCGAATTAGTTAAATTTGAGAATACGATAACTGGTAATGTAGATGGCTTCCCCAAGTAAGAATATTTTAGGTTTTTGGGAAGCAACTTCATCACAAGATCGAGGGGTTCTCTATAAAAGGAAGAAGATGTTTACTATTTTCTATTGTATCTAAAATCTAAAACCTCTCCCTGAAAATCTTTGAATTATCTTCTACAAGTAGAGCAGATGCACCTTTAGAGCCTACAAAATTTTTCTTATTATATTATGAATCTACTATTTTAACTTCACACACATCTCTCAATAATGACTACTGCACAAATAATCAATTAAATCCATTAAAAAAATGCATCTTCAATTACTGATGAAGGATACTTCATAGAATTTAATACATTAAATATAACCTCCTAATCATTTACCCTCACCGTTAATTCACCTTTTTGCACATCTATCATAGCTTATCCATTCAGTGGCTAAGAATAACTTCCTAAGATTATGAAATTTTTTTTATCTTTCTCCATATCTAAAATAATGAAATCAATAGGAAAATGAAATCAATAGGAAAGGAAAGATAAATTTATCCACCTTCACTAGAACATCCTCTATAATCCCTTTTGGATAAGTGATCGATCAATCACCTAATTGAAGGGTCACAGTAGTAGGAGATGTCACTCTTAATCCTAACCTTTTGAAAATAGATTATGGTATAAGTTTAATGGTGGCACCAAGATGACATAAACCATTTCCAAAAACTCATACTCTAATTGCACAAGGGATAGTAATGCTCCCTGTTGACCTCACTTTTGTGAGGGTCTAATTTGATTAACATTTAAACATCATTTTTGGAAAGAAGTCTACCAACATTGACTCTTTAAATCTCATCTAAGGCCCCTAAACCCTAAAATCTAGGGTGAAAACATAATGTGCTCTTTTAAGCACAAATCTTGGTAACACCCTAGGGTGGTTACATAAATGACAACAAACCCTAATTTAAGATCAACTGGATCATTTGGTCAACCCAAACACCAAATTTGTCAAACTGAACCATTTGGTCAATCTAAACACTAAATAGGTCAAATTGGACCATTTGGTCAACCCTGACACCAAATTAGTCAAACTGGACCAACCCAAACACCAAGTTGGTAAAATTGGACCATTTAGTCAATCATAGACCCCATTAGTCAAACTTTGGTCAAAATGGTCAATCTTGAACCCAATGGTCATCACATTGACTATTTGGTCAACCATAGACCCCAATGATCACCATATGGTCAAGACATCACCTTATGGTCAATTTAACAATCAAGGTCCTTGGTTAAGCCCAAGCTATAATATCAAATCCCCATGACTAACTTAACCATGACATGGTCAAGTAAGTCATCCTGATCAACCTAGGACCTAAATTGGTCAACCATGGTCAATCTTGGTCAAAATTGGTCAACTTTACCATTTTTTGTCAAAATTTGGTCTTTTAATCAAATTATTTTTATTCTCGTAATTAATTAATTATTTAATATATTAGAGATAATGAAAGTAAACATCATTAAACCTAGGATTGAAGCCTAAATCATGGTTTAATCCCATGGCAAGGAAAACCCATGACAACCTTAAGCCCATGCTTTACACTTAAACATTAAATCCAACTCTTGGCCTACGGGTATTAAGTCATCCATGACCCATTAGTGCTTACCATGACATAGGTAAGTGATCCTGATTTTATATAACAATATGATGTATGCAGTTAAGAATGCAACGACTACCAATAACTTGACTTCAAAGCAAATAAGAATGAAATTATTATATTAAATATGGGATACTACGCAAGTATACATATCGTTATCAAATAATATAGGACTTTTTGATTAAGCCCAGAATATCATACTGGAAAGGAAAAATAATACAATATGCAACTAAAATAAGAAGAAATTAGATAAAAATTTTACTTTGCAAAATATTCTTACTCAAACTATAGATGCTATAATAGGAATGAAAGTTTGATTCTTTTTATAATTTTTGATAATTGAAAGTAAAGTAAACAACTAACTAAATTTAACTAGATATTTGTAAGATGAGGGCAATATAAATAAAATATCTTTTTCTATATCATGAATCAGTAACAAGTATATGAATTATGTAGTGGGAGTATTCAAATTGTGTTGTGTCAAATATGAGCAATAATATTCTTTTTCCTTACTAGAGATGCTATAAAGAACATTGACTAATTTAAAGTTTGAATAGTCTTGAAGGTGGGTTAGGTAGGGAAGATACTAGCTCTCACTCTAGAGTTCCCTCTTCTCGCTCCACTTGGGGGCTAACATCTCGTATCAAAACCTAAACTATAAACCAATATGGGAGATTTAGCCTATCACTCTAAAGTCTTCTACTTCTACACCATTCAAAGTTTTTTTTCATATTTATTTGCACTCAATAGTATGAATTAAATTCTCATCCATACAATTTCATGTGATTTTTACTATTAGTTGACTGAGACTATACCATCTTGGATCTTACATATTCTCACAACAAATATTAACATCTTAATTGACCAAATCAAGAAGTAAATCAAGTATAAGGTTTAAAATTATGATAATTTATTCCAACATTAAAGATTAATACTTCACACAACTTCCATCCAATACTTAATTACTTATCATTTTAAGGAAAAAGATAAAGAAAACTACTCAAAATTCATTGAGAAAACACAACCACGCTTAAGTTTAAAAGTAGAAATCATTCTAACAAACAAGAAGTCTAAATTAAAACCAAATGTAGACACAAAGCTAAAATCTTATCTCAAATCCTCTCCACCAAACACTTGAGGTTCCTTTGAATTTCTTCTCTTCCTTTCTCTTACAATACTATCTGCTCACACACTACAACTCCTCTCTTCTTCCTCTCTCTAAAAGTATTCTAATTAATATAAGAGAGAGACACATCGACGATGTATGGAGGTGGGCGGCGGCTTGTGTGTGTGTGTGGAAGAGTGAAAGCCTTTTCAATCCAATCCAAGCCTTTCTTTTTTAATTTTTCAAAAGGTGCCTTGGTGTCTTTTTAAAATGTGTCCACATTCAATGAATCTAAGAGTTGCATCCTCTGAAAAGCCAATTGAATGTATTTTTGCTTCCATTAAATATTTCCCACATTTTCACCAAGGTTTTCTTCAAACACCTCTTCAAAAGTTTGCCTAAAATCATTGAATCATCAAGTAACTACTTCTGGAGCGTGAGCACCAAAAACTTGAAATGCCCTGTAATAGTGCAAAAAACTTTGATACACCCTTATTTTATGTGCAGGGGTCTCATGCAAGTTTACGTGTCATTTTAGTAATATCGGATTATGAGTCCAGAATATTATTCTCATGGAGAGTGAGATCATTAGACTTAAGAGAAGTTCTAGCCTACTAGGTTAAGTTCTTAGCTTAAAATTTAAATTAAGTTAGGGTTCTACACACTACTCCTACTGAATTAAAATCTAATATAGGGCCAACTCATAATGAAATCTTACTTATTTTGGTGATTATCATTTTATAATGCTACCTTCCCTTGCAATGGCTTAAGTGGTAATTTAGAAAATGTAAAGTGAAAATTGTGAATGTGGCTAATGATAAAGAGGATCAACTCTCATATTTACCATCTTCCAAGTGCATAAATAAGTTTGGTTAAATTAGTTTTAATTCCTTAAACCCTAACTTGAACCCATCAAAACTTATGTCCCTAAAATTTGCATCTCCCTATAAAGTACTTGTACTATACCCTATAGATCAATATGAATAACTTAGTTTTTCTATCGTAGCTCTCCCGAGTCATTATAGATCATAACACATTTTACCCAATCACTTGGACATAATGAAAAGTAAATGAAGTTCAAATGGTTATTCATCACATTCAAAATTAAAAACCAAGTTTTAAATCACTTTACATTCCTACATAACCTACTCAACCATCACAAGAAAAAGATAAAAATACTCCTTAGAAAACATTGAGAAAGCACCACAAACTACCTTTGAAAATAAGTAAATCCACTATAGATTTGTGTTTACTGAAATACAAATATAAGAGTATACAATACTTAGCTTTTCTCTCTCTTTAAAAGTTTAAGAATCCTTCACCCAAGGATCTCCAAATCCTCTTGTTGCTTTCCTCAAACTTTCACACTAGAAAATCTCTCCAAAATCATCACCAATTGCTCTCTAATTTTTTGTACAAAAAGAACTGACTGGGACTACGACCAATAAGAAAAAAAACTCCCCTTCTCCTATATTAGGTTGCACAACTCCCCACATCGCACTGATGAACTACTGAAAGTATCCAGACAGTTTTTGGTGCCTAAAAGCTAGTGAGATGGTGCATAGACACCAAGCTACCTGTCTGCCATTTTAGTTATTGGAACCAATGTGCCAAAATATTTGGCGCCTAGGTGCTTGGTAGTGCTGCCTTGGCATAACCTGGCTAGCGCTTAGGTGCTAGCCTCTCTGTCTCTGAGGGTGGTCTTAATGCTTAGGCACCCAAGAAAGCTAGCGTCAAAGCGCGAGTCACCTAATTTCTCCATAGCTCCAAGTCACCACCACTTCGCTCCAATTCTTCTCCACTTTTCTCCACATTGAATACCTATTGTATCTATAATAAAAAACAGATACCGTTTTTTAAAATTCAATTTCATCCATAAACATGTGCAAAAATATAAAGAAAATCAAGCATTCTTTTCTACACATCAGTTATCTTAAATTCATGACTAATGATCTCCCAACATGTATTGGAAGACATTCCAACTTGTGTAGTACTCATTAAATGCCAAATTGCTTGCATACAACTAGTAAATTCAACCAACATATAGGAAATAAAAGGTAAACCATCAAATCAAGCATAAACTGATGCATTCATACACATTATCATAACACAAACACATACATTCATGCATTCATATCTATCACATTCACATTATCTCATGTTTTCTCCACTTTCCATTTTTTTATACACATATATAGTTGTACATTGGCCACTTTACAAAGGTATCACACTATATGCATTCACAAAAAATGAGCATGGGCTAACATAAATTAAACATGAAACATCGAAATGACATTGGTTTAATTTTCATGAAGTAATAAAATAAGAATTTATTGAGTCTCTATCTTTTTAGGCATAATTATTCATATACGCATTCAAATATACACATACTCATGTACAACTATCTATACACATACATACACACATATAGTTACACATACATACAAGCATTTATTTTTATAGAATATATGCACTCATTTTACATATTATCGCATTAATACGAATGCACATTCAATCATACTAACACTAATACACTTCCCCTCTGCTTCCCTATTGGTTTAGGCTAGGTTTGCTTCTATTTAGGCTAGGTTCAATGGGTTAGTTTGGTCAACTATTGGATTGATGTTTGCTTAGGGTATTAATTATTTAATTAACGGGTTCATGAGTTAGTTAGAGTGTTAATGAGTTAGTTAAAAGGGTGATAGGTTAAATATGGTTTCAATGGGTTATTTATAGAGTTAATTAAAATTTTGATGGGTTGATAAAAAGATTTTTTAGTTGATTAAGGGTTTAATAGATTAATTAACGCGTTAATGGATTAAATAAGTGTTTAATTAGTTAACTAACTATTAAGTGGGTGATTTAATTTTTTAATGGACTAATTAATTGATTAATGAATTACCTAAATTTTTAGTGGATAAATGGGGTGTTTAGTGAGCTAATTAGGTTTTTAGTGATTTAATTATGTTCTTAGTATGTTAATTACATATTTATGATTTAATTGGGTGTTTTATGATTTCATTAAGTGTAGAGATTTAGATAGGTGTTTTGTAATTTGATTAGGCATTTGGTGATTTAATTAGATGTTTAATTATTTAAATAAAGGGATCAATTAATTTCAAATTTTTTGTTAGAATATTTAATGAGTAGTAAGGTGTGTTAAATAGAATATTAGAGTTTGAATTAAAAGTTTCTAGTTAAATCATACAAGATGATACAAACATAAAAAAAAATAAATATATTGAAAGCCTTATGTTTATAAATTAGAATTTCTATATAAAATAAAATAAGTTAACATTAACAAAAAGCCCATGAATTCTTACACTAAATGCAACACATGAATGTGAGTTTCTAAAAGCAACATGTGACATTGTGATAGAAATAAGGAATTTGAAAATTAGATGGAGGAATTTAAAAATTAACATAGAAATTTCTGAAGGACATAAGGAATTTCAAATTGGATGTTTAATTTTCTAAATCAACTTGTAACATTTCAAAAGGCATGAAGAATTTGAAATTTGGATAGTGAATCTTCAAAATCATGATAGAAAAATAAAAATTGAAGTGGAAGTGAAGAGGTTATAATTTTTTTATTCAAACTAGATGAGATTACTTGAAGTTCCTTCTTGAGTTACCTTGCCTTACTCCTTGATCTCCATTGTTTTGTAAAGATATGGGCGAGGAAGGCCTTCAATTTTGGAGAAAAGTGGAGATGTAGGCCAATTGGAATGAGGAAGAAAGGAGGAGATGGAATTCAAACTTTGGATAATACTGGGGGAGAATGAGGAGTGGTCCACGATTTTAGATGAGGAGATTTGCTTATGGGGGAAAGTTTTTGGGGAAAATTAATTATGGGTAAGTTGAATAGCTAAGATTGATGAGGATGTTAAGAGAGTAGGTGGAAGTTTGTTATGTGATGACAGGGAGGAAGAGAGTGGGATGGGAGTGGATGCGTGAGGTGGACAAATGGGAGAGGTAGGCGTGGATTAATGAGGTGGACGATTATGATGGGTTGAGATCAAAGGACATAGAGGGGATTTTTGAAAAAGGAGTGGGAATTTTTTTAATTATGTTAGTTAGTTAGGGTAGCTATGGAAAGATGCAAGTAAATTTCATCTTAAATATAGCACAAAAAATCCAATTGTTTAAACCATTTTTGAAAACGTGTTCCTTAGCTCAAGTTATGGGCATTTAAAGTGGCTAGGAGGTTAGGAGTTGGTTAAGGTAAAACATTTAACTTAAGCTCATTTGTTAGAGAAAAATGCAAGAAATTCAATGACAAAAGTAGTTTTGGTCAAAACAAGCTTATGTCAAGAAATCATGTCAAAGCTGTCTTTTTCCCTTATGAGAGAGAAAATAGTAGAGTTTGAGTTGTAGTTTTTAATTTATTTTATTAAACTAAATTTTTTATTTTTTTTATTTTTAACAAAATTAGTTGAAGTATAAATTTAATTTGAGGTTTTTTGAGTTATTTATGGTTAAATTATCATTTTATCATCAAAATAAATTTTTTTTTCTTCATGTTATTATAGACACAACAAGATTCCAAATGGAGTTGAATTTTTGTATGGAGGGGCTCCTTTAAAATATTTTAATGATACAAATGTAATGGAAAAGTCTATTCTAAAAAATAATGTCCCTTTTAAAAGTTTTTACATAGGACTATTTCTCGTGCATGAAAACTCTAAATGCAAAATTTCATCATGATTATCATATAACTTACATAATGTAATTTGGATAACTAGATTGGTTTGCAGATCAAAATGATAATTACAGGGTTTGGGACAATAATATTTCAGGATGAAAATTTGAATTGAAAAGCTTTTACGTAAAAATTAAGTCAAATGATTATCAAACTTATTTGCAAGAATTTTAAATATAAAAATAAACATCATGTAACCTTCAAAAATAAATTATTGATTTTTATGATGATCTGAAAAAGAAAATCTTAGGCTTATGTTAATTAAGCTCGGGTTTAAGTTTAATTTTACGGTTTTATTGAGATGAGTTGTTTCCAAGTTTGTCTAACTTCCTTTATGTTAAATTGATATCAATCTTGTTTAAATTTAATGAAATTATGATATACTAATGGTTTATTTCATTTGATATCCAATTAAGTGTAAGTCAGGAAAAGAGGTTGACTAAACTGGAGGTCTACAATGGCTCAATCATTTCAGGGTCCTCTTATCTACTTACCATATAACTATGAAATTCTAAAGTGATGATGCGTAGAAAAACATGTTTAATTTAATTTATATTTTGCAATGAAAAAATTGCACTTTAAAGAGAGGTATTTTTATATTTTTCTCACAGATACAACAGGTAGTAGAACTGGAATGAAGTGGAGAAGAAATAAAGCAAAGTGGATTTGATATGGAGCAATTGGAGATCCAAGGGACTAACGCTTATGAACTTTCCATTGGGTTCCAAGACACTCCTACCAAGTGCCTTTCAACCACTTACTTGGGTTCCTAGACACCAGTGCATTGTCGCGCATAGAAAGAGGATGGCTTCTAGACACCAGTCTAGTGGCGTGTAAGCCATCAGCTACTGGGCGATTTTTTCAGTAGTTTCTCCCCATGACATGGGGAGTTATTTGGAGATTAATAGTAGTTTCTTATGTTGAAATATCTAAGGATTATTTTGGATAAAAAGGAGAGAATAGTATGTTTTGTTGTTGGAGAGAATTATGGCTTTTAATTATAGACATTAGTAAGATTTTTGAGGTTTATTTTGAGAAGTGTATTCAACACAACACCAAGAGTATAGGAGATCATTTTTAGAACATTTTAAAGAAGAATAAGCTATGTATTATGCATTTTATTATTGTGATTTTGTAAAATAAAATTATCTAGTAGATTTGTTTGATGTTAATGATGTTTTGTCCATGCTTTGTGAGTAGTCTTTTCACCTTTCTCTTTTAATGATTATTTAGTTTGAAGGAATAGTAGAATGCTTTTAAAATTATTTTTTAATCTTTAATATGATGAGTATTCTTCAAAGCCTAATTTACTTTTCATTATGGCATATTAATTATTTTAAATATTTTATGATCTATAATGACTCGGGAGAGCCATGGAAGAACGATTAGAATATCCATATTAAACTATAGGGTATGAAGTGAAAAAAAACTGTATGGAGATGCAAATATATAAGAAAACAATCCTTAATGGGTTTAATTTGGGTTTATGGAAGTAAAACTAGTTTAACCAAACTTCTTTGTGCAGTTGGGAGAGGGCAAAGATAAGAATTACTCGTATTTGTCACTAGCCACAATTACAATTTAAAGTATTCATCTTTCTACACACTACTTATATCATTGAAAGGGTGGGTAGTGTTATATCTTGATTGTCACCAATTAAAATATATTTAGTAGGATTTCTGTAGGAGTAAACTTTCAATAGTATCTTATATCTTTGTATAACTAGTTAGCACAACTTAAGACTAACTTTACTTCTAGGCCATGACTATTTTTAGTAGGCTAGAACTTATCTTAAGTTAACTACGTCACTCCCTGCGGTATCAACTTTCTGGACTAAAAATTCAGTATTAATGATACGATATGTACACTTTCGTTAGATCCCTGCACTTAGAATTAGAGAGTATCAAGACTTTATCACTATTGCGGGGTGTGTGAAGCACACACATCAAGTCAAGCTTTTAGTGTCGTTGTCGGGGAGTGACAGTTTATTTAACCTAGAAGAATTTTAGTTAAATCAATGGGATCTATACTTATAAATTTGTATTATTATTTTAGTGTGTAATTGTTTGTTTGTTTGAAAAATAGAAAAATTTTAAAAATATTTTTGCTTTCTTGTTGTGTGAAGACTTATAAGCTGAACCTTTAGTTAGTGAATGCGTAGTGCAGGACCTTTAGGACTCGAGCCCTATGATTCAGAACTAGAGACAACTATTAAGAGAACTATGAAACAAAAAAGACTTCACAAACTTGTAGAAGAAATTAAAAACACTCAATAAATCAATGCAAATACCCAGGAATTGATTAATGATCATCATAACTTGCATAAACCATTAAGTAATTATGCTCAAACTACAAAAGTTAAAATTATTTCATGTATTTAAACTCCTACTATATAAGATAAAACATTTTAACATAAGCTTGCAATTATACAAATGGTGCAGAACAATCAATTTGGAGGAACCCCGTTTGAGGTTCAAAATTTATATTTAACAAGTTTCTTAGAACTTTGCGCCACATTTAATTATAATGTCATGTCAAATGACACTATTAGGCTTAGAATTTTTTGTTTCCTTAAGATATAAGTAAACATTTGGTTAAACTCATTAGCATTGGATCAGGTAGGATATGGGTTGACTTATTAGCACAAAAATTTTTAGCTATGTATTTCCCACCTTCAAAAATTGCTAAACCTAGAAATGTTATTACTTCATTTTACCAATTAGAAGGTTAGTCACTATATGAGGCTTCGAAAGGATTTAATGAAATTCATTATAAGTTTCTGCATCATTCAATGCCCTATTGGTTTATTATCTAGACTTTTTACAATTATTAAGTAAGTTTCCGGATATCAATTATAGATGCTGGTGGTGGTGGTTCCCTTATGTCCAAGACATTTGAGGAGCATATTCTGTGATTGAGGAGATGGTCACTAACAATTTATAATGGGCCTTTGAATTATTTAACCTTAGGAAGGTAGCTAGTGTACATGACATAGATGTGCTTTCGATTCTAACTTCTCATGTAGGAGCTATATCTAGGAAGCTAGACCAATTTGGAATGAACCAATATCAAGTACCTCCAGTAATTGAGAAAAAATAATTTAGAAAAATGGTTGATTCTAGTTTGTCATCATTTGAGACCTTAAATGTTATTAAAAATAGACCTAAAAAAAAATTTTATTCTTTATATCCTAGGTTGGAAGAACCATCCTAACTTTGACCGGAACACCACTTCTGGTGAAGAAAACCAATAATGGGGAAATAACCTGGAAAATCTTCTAGGAATATTGAATAATCAGTCTAGTACCAACTATAAACCTTCTTATCCTTCAGGATTTAACTCTAACCCACAATTAAAGGGAAAAAATATATTTTGGGAGGAGGCTTTATCGCATATAAAGAATCAACTAAAAAGTCAATGTGTAACTATAAGGAATATAGTAAACCAATTAGGATAGATTGCTAATTTACTAAGCAATCAACCCTAAAGAACTCTTCATTGCAACAATGAGATTAATCCTAAGGAGAAGAATAGTGAGCATGTGAAAGCTGTCCAATTAAGGATTAGAAGAGAGTTGGAAGATGTAGGTCAAAAGGATTTTGAAAGAGAAGAAGAGACTTTAGAATCTATAAAACCTATGATAAATATTTCTAAAGACTCATAAGAACCAGTCCCTCCAACTAAGATTAACTTAGAATAACCACCACCACAGTTTCCTCAAAGACTCCAACTACAAAAATTGGATCAACTATTTTAAAAATTTTTAGAAGTATTTATGAAGCTAACTATTAATACTCCTTTTACCGAGGCTCTGGAGTAAATGCCCAGTTATATAAAGTTCATGAAAGACATTATTAATCAAAAGAAGAAGTTTGCAAGTTATAACAAAGTTATACTTAGTGAAGTGTGCAGTGCTTTGATTCAGAAGAAGCTTCCTAAAAAATTTAAGGATATTAAGAGCATTATAATCACTTGTGCAGTGGGAGTAAGATTTATTGGAAAAGCTTTATATGATCTTGGAGCAAGAATAAAACTTATGTCATTGTCTATAGTTAAAAGGTTAGAATTATGAGAGGTGTCTCTTACTACTCTAACCCTTCAGCTTGCTGATCGATCGATCACTTATCCAAAGGGGGTTAAAGAAGATATCTTTGTTATGGTGGATAACTTTCTCTTCCTTATTGATTTAATTATGTTGGACATAAAGGAAGATATGAAAATTCCAATACTTTTAGGAAAGCCTTTTGTGGCAACTAGATGTGTTGTGATAGATGTGCAAAATTGTGAATTAATTATGAGAGTAAATGATCAGGAAATTACGTTCAATGTCATGAAATCTATGAAGTATCCTTGTAATGGGAATGATGATGGATGTTTTTGGATGGACTTAATTGATTAATTAAGTAGCGGCCATTTTTGAGAAAGTTATGAAGTTAAATCATTAGTGCCAAATTTGTATGATGAGGAAGTTACAAAATTTTAGCATGAATCATGCCTATTGATTACTAATGATTCAAAATTTGATTATGAGAGGTTTGAGAGTCTAGATACTGCAAAAACTAGTAAACTTCTTATTCTTCTGTAGAGGAATACCCAGAACTTAAGAAGGAGGTGCTTCCCACACACTGAAAATATGCTTACCTGGGGAAGTCATCAACATTACTAGTTATCAAATCCTCATAATTGACTCATTTGTAAGAGGATAATTTAATGAATATTTTTAGGAGTATAAGAAAGCTTTCAGATGGACCTTAACCGACATAAAGGGGATTATTCTCTCTATTTGTATGCATGGGATCCTTATGGAAGATAATCATAAAACATAAGGAAAATCCTCAAAGGAGATTAAATCCAACTATGAAAGAAGCGATTAAAATGGAAATATTGAAATGGTTAGACACAATTAATATATATCTTATATCTGTAATGTCTGCGTTAGTCATATTCACTGTATTCCTTAAGAAGGGGGAATTACATCGTCCATTAATGAACATAATGAATTAATTCCAACTATCAAATGCATTTTAAATTTTGAAAAATAAATTAATTTAAATTTAATATATATTATATATATATATATATATATATATAACTTTAAAAAAATATTTTTTAATTTAAAAAATGAGACTAAAAAGATCTCATACATTTTAATAATTTATGTAACCAAGCTCAACCCTCAAGCAATGCACCTATCTAAAGTTAATGAAAAATTGCCTCCACTTACAACTGCGAGGTGAGTTAAAACTTCTTTAAGATATTCTAGAATCTATATGTGATATATAAGGAATTCTTCCAAATTTCCAAAACCTCTATGCCATCTCTTAAGGATATCCTATTTAATTTTACCATGAATTCTTAAATGACTAAAATATTCTTAAATAGAAATTAGTCACTGCTCCTTTTATTATTTCACTTGATTGGAAGAAACAATTTGAGCTAATGTGTCATGCATTAACTATGCGATTGGGGCATTTTTAGGACAAAGGCATGATAAAATGTTTAAAGCTACATGCTATGCCAGCAAAACCCTTAATAATGCTCAAACAAATTACACTACCCAAAAGCATCTATTGGATAAAGTATAAGATTTTGATAAATCTAGACCTTATTTGATTGGAACAAAATGTATTGTTCACACTACCATTCTGTTATTAGATATGTGATGTTCAAAAAGGATGCCAAGTTGAAATTGATATCAAACTGAAAATGAAATCAAAATAGTCTTTTTGATGAAAGAATTTGATATCAAAAGTAATAGATATGAAGGGTGTTGAGAATCAAATAGTTGATCATTTATTAACACTAGATCAAGGAGATTCATATATTTGTTAAGATGAAATCAATAAAAATTTTCCTGATGAGCAACTGTTTAGTATTACTGAGTGGTGTATTTCATGGTTTAGTGACATAATAAATTTTATAGTTAGTAATATTATGCCCTATGGCATGAAATGCCATCAACAGAAGAAATTTATCCATAACACCACATATTAACTTACATATGACCCATATCTTTATAGAAAATGTAAGGATCAATTGATAAGAAGATGTGTACCTAAAGAAGAAACCCTAGAAATTTTGAAGAAATATCATGATTTTCAATTTAAGGGACAATATCGAGTTGATCGAACTACTTTATAATTTGCAATCTAAATTTTATTGTCCCACTCTATTTAAAGATGTCAATTTAAATATAAAAACTTGTGATAGATGTCAAAGAGTAGACAATATTTCTAAATTTGATGAAATGACTCTAAATTTTACTTTAGAGATTATGATTTTTTATTTTTGGGCTTTAAACTTTATGGGTCCTTTTGTACCATCTATAGAAAGTTTATATATTCTGATAGCTATGGACTACATTTCAAAATGAATTGAGGAAGCGACTCTTCCAAATTGTGATGCTCAAAGTGTAGTTAAATTCTTAATGAAGAATATCTTTAATAGATTTGGTATGCCTAGAGTAATCATTAGTGATGGGGTTTGATACGCCTAGAATATAATGTGTTTTCATACACATTTTTATACCTATTTTTGAGATATTGGGCTTTAATGGAAGGTATTTTTGTTTTTTTCTTCAGGTACAGGTAAAAAGGTGAAAATGTTTAAAGGAGTGAAAAAGGATCAAATTAAGCACAAATAGGTGAAAAATGTGCAAAAGTATTTTAGCGCCTAAGCAAAAAATCCGGCGCTTAAGTGCCTGTTAAACAGAGACGGCCGTGCCTAAGCGCCAGAGGCCCCGCGCTTAAGCACCAGTGGCAGTTATTGGATGACTAAATTTGGTTTTTGTGAATTTTGGAGAGGTTTTGAGGCATATATTTGCTTAATAGATGGTTACAACAACCATGGACAAAAATTATTGTGAAAGGATGAATCTCTTGGGGAAATATATCAAATTAAGTTGTAAAAGAGAAGAGATTCAAAGGAACTTCAAGAGTTTGGTGGAGGACTTGAGATAAGTTTTTATCTTTTGTTCTAGACTAATTTTTTGTTTTAATTGAGACTTGTTGTTGGTTTGACAATGATTTCTATTTTTAAACTAAAGTATGGTTTTGTTTTCTCCAAGGATTCTAAGTAGTTTTCTTTATCTTTCTACTTAAATTAAGTGTTGGATGGAAGTTGTGGAGAGTATTGATCTTTTTTATTGCAAGAAGTTGTGATGATTTAAATCTATATACTTCATTTACTTCTTCATTTTCATTTACTTCTTGATTTGGCCAATCCATATGTAAAATTTTTTGTGAGAACATGTAAGAACCGGGCTAGTATTATCTCTGTTAGCAATCGGAAAGAATCATGTGAGGTTGTATGAATGAGAATGTAGTTCATATGATTGAATGCAAAGAAATAGGGAAATATTCATTGAATGGTGTAGTATTAGAGGACTTTAAAGAAGTGATAGGTTAAAGCACCCAACTTGGTTTATTATTTTAGGTTCTGATATGAGATGTTAGCCCCCAGGTGGAGGGAATCGAGGGAACTTTAGAGTGAGAGCTAGTATCTTCCCTGTCTAGTCGAGCTTCAAAACTCTTCAAACTTTAAATTAGCTAATATTCTTTATAACATCTCTAGTAAGGGTAAAGAATATTATTGCTCCTATTTGGCACAACACAATATGCATACTCCCACAATAGAATTCCTATAATTATTACAGATTCATGATAAGGAGAAAGATATTTTCATATTTAGTGATTTTCTTCTACAAAAACTCAAGTTATCTTTCTATTTATCTTTCTATGTTTATTCTGTTTTTGTCAAAATATTAAAATTACCAAAAATATTTAAACTTTCTTTACTGTGAAAACATCTTTAGTTTAAATAATTGTCTTTTAAAAATAAAAAGTTTTCCAAAAGGTACATATTGCATATATTCCCTATGGGTTCGACATTCTGGTCTTAATAAAAAAGTCGTGTATTACTTGATAACGATACGTATACTTGCGTAGTATCCCAATATATATAAGTTAAAATTTAAATACTTATTTTTTCTTAGGATGAAGTTTTTGGTTTTATTGTAAAATAAGGAAATATAAGTGAAAAATATAATCAAAATTATTGTTATACTATTGCATACAAGCAGTTTCAGGATCAAGTTTTTGGTGTTGTTGTTGGGAAATTGAAGTGAAAATTGTAAAGAATCTATTGATTTAAAAGTAAATTTTTTTTTAGAAAGTCTTATTTAAACATTAAGTTATTTTATTTTATTTTGTGTGTGTTTAGTTTTATTTTATTTTATATTAGTGTATGTGTAGTTCAGGTTCTGAAGGACTAATGTCATACGATTATAAATTAGAGAGAACTGCTAGAAAAATTTGAAGAACCAAAAAAATTAAAAATCTTGAAAAATCCAAAAAAGTTACAGAAATGGCGAACCAAAATAATCAAAACGCTGAAATTCATCACGAATTTAGACCTTTAAGAGATTATGCTAACCTTACTGTAGATGAACTTCATTTTAGTATTCAAAAACCTATTGTAGTGGCTAATTTATTTGAGCTTAAACCTGCTATTATCCAAATGGTATCAAATAATCAATTTAGGGGATAAGAATTGAAGATCCAAATTTACATCTTGCCATTTTTCTAGAATTGTGCGCTACATTTAAATACGATGGTGTATCAGATAATGTCATAAGACTTAGATTATTTCCTTTCACACTAAGGTATAAAGCTAAGATGTGGTTGAATTTGTTAGCACCTGGATCCATCAGAACTTGGGGTGATTTAGCACAAAAATTCCTTGCTAAATATTTTCCACCATAGAAAACTACGAAGCTTAGAAATGATATTACATCTTTTAATCAGTTTGAAGGGGTATCTATTTATGAAGCATGAGAAAGATTTAAAGAAATCTTAAGAAAGTGTCCACACCATACTATACCAGATTGGTTAATAATTCAAACCTTTTATAATGGATTAGTTGGATCTCTTATATCAATTATCCTTGCCGCTGCTGGTGGTTCATTGATGTTAAAACCATTTCATGACGCCTATGCTTTAATTGAAGAAATGACTACCAATAATTTTTAATGGCCTTCTAAGAAGGTGAATCCTAAGAAAGTAGCCAATATTCATGAATCTGATGCATTACTATGTTAGCAAATCATGTTGCTGCAATTTTAAAGAAGTTAGATCATTTCAGAATGAATTTTTCTCAACAAATTTTCTTGACTGAAGAGAATTCAATAGGCCAAATGGTAGATTCTCAAGCATCATTAGAAACTTTGAATGTCATAAATAATAAGCTGAATAACCCATTTTAAATTTATTATAACCAAGGTTGGAAAAACCATCCCAACTTTAACTGGAATAACAATATGAGTGATAATAATAAGTAATGGCAGAACAACCAAGTAAACCCATTGGGGAACTGTAACAATCAAGGGAATAAAAATTATAGATCTACTTTTCCTCCAGGTTTCAACAGCAATACATAATTTAAGGAGAAGAAGTTTTCTGTAGAAGAAGTGGAGTTACAAATGGGAAAACAATTAAGAAGTCAAGGAGCTACAATTAGAAATATTGAGAATTAACTTGGGCAAATAATAAATTCATTCAGTAATAGATCCCAAGGAACACTTTCAAGTAATACTGAATCAAGTCCAAAAGACCGGAATAAAGAGAAAGTAAAATTCGTTCAAGTTAGAAGCGGAAGAGAGTTCGAAGGTAGGGTTCAAAAAGAAATTGAAGTATAGAGAGAAGAAATTGAAGAATCGAAAAAGGACGCACCAAAAGATTTTGAGAGACCTATTTTTTTCACAGAAATTTGATTTGGAAAACCACCACCTCCATTTCCTTAATTTCCTTAGAGACTTCAGAGACTTCATCAGCAGAAGTTGGATATGCAATTTTCAAAATTTCTGAAAATATTTAAGAAGCATGCAATTAATATTTCATTTGCTGAAGCCTTATAACAAATGCCAAGCTATGTAAAGTACTTTACGGATATTCTTAATAAGAAAAAGAAGTTTAAAGATAACAAGACTATTGCACTTAGTGCAGAGTGCAGTGTTATAATTCTAAAAAAGATTCCTAAAAAGCTTAAAGATCCTGGTAGCTTCACAATTCAATGTGCAATAGGAGACATATTTTATGGAAAAGCATTATGTGATTTTATTGCAAGCAAAAACCTTATACCACTGTTAAATTTTAAGAGATTAGGATCCCCTACTACTGTAACTCTGCAGTTAGTAGATCGATCCTAAAGGTGTTACAGAAGATGTCCTAGTGAAAGTGGATCAATTTATCTTTCTTGTTGATTTCATTGTGCTAGATATGGAGGAAGATAAAGAGATACTTATCATTTTGGGGAGAACTTTCCTAGCCACAGGAAGAGCAATGATAGATGTGTAGAAAAGAGAATTAATAATACGCGTCAATGATCAAACTGTTACTTTCAATATTTCAAAATCAATGATATATCCTGCAAAAGGTAAAGATGATGAATGTTATAGGATGGATGTTATTAGATATCTAAGTAAATGTCATTTCAAAACAAATCATGAAGAAAAATCTGAAGAAAAAGATTTGGAACACGAGCAAGAAGAGGAATTAGATCAATGTAAAGAACTTTTTAAGGAAGATTCAAACTATGTTTGAGAAATATTTGAAATTTTGGACACAATAGAAAAAGATAAATCATGTTATTCATCAATTGAAAAACCTCCAAAACTTGTGGTGAAGTTACTTCCTGAACATTTAAAATATGCCTTTTTAGGAGATTCTTCTACTATACCAATTGTAATTTCCTCAAAATTAAAGATTGAAGAAGAAGAAAGGTTGATGAAAATTTTGAAAAATTTTAAGAAAGCTTTTGGATAGACAATTGCTGATATTAAAGGAATCAGTCCTTCAATTTGTATGCATAGAATTCATATGGAAGAGAACTACAAACCCAAAGCTGATCCTCAAAGGAGATTGAATCCTATTATGAAAGAAGTTGTTAAGAAAGAAATTTTAAAGTGGCTAGATGCTGGAACTATCTACCCTATTTCAGATAGTGCATGGGTTTGTCCAATTCACTGTGTTCTTAAGAAAGGAAGATTAATTGAACTGTGAATGAACATAATGAATTAATACCTACTAGATAAGTTACAGGGTGGCGACTATGCATTGATTGTAGAAAATTAAACCCTGCCACTAGGAAAGATCATTTTCCATTACCCTTTCTAGATCAAATGCTGTAGATCAAATGCTCAAATGCTGGATAGACTATCTAGGCATAAATACTTTTATTTTCTGGATGGATATATTAGTTATTACCAAATACAAATATCTTTTGAGGATCAAGAGAAAATAACTTTTACCAGAGCAGTCCTTATGGTACTTTTGCTTTCAGAAGGATGCCCTTTGGTTTATGTAATCCCCTTGCTACATTTCAAAGATATATGATAGTAATTTTTTTTATTTAATTGTTAATTGAAAAAGGGAAAAAGGGATTGAAGTGTTCATGGATGATTTTTCAGTGTTTGGAACTTCATTTGACTCATGTTTGGAACATTTATCTAAAGTTCTTAAGCACTGTGAAGGAACAAATTTAGTCCTTAATTGGAAAAAATGCCAATTTATGATAGCAGGAGGAATTGTATTAGGTCATCAAATATCAGAAAATGGTATGGAAGTAAATCCTGCTAAACTTCAAGTGATCGCTAATTTACCTTATCCAACAAATGTAAGGAAACTTAGGAGTTTTTTAGGACATGTTGAGTTCTACAGGAGATATATAAAGACTTTTCAAAGATTGTTAATCCTTTATGTCATTTACTAGAGAAAGATGCAATTTTTAATTTTGATAAGGAATGCCTAAAAGCTTTTAATTTATTAAAAGAAAAATTAATCACTACACAAATTATAGTTTCACCAAACTGGGAAAAACCTTTTGAATTGATGTGTGATCCTAGTGATTATGCTATAGGAGCTATTTTAGGACAAAGATATGATAAAATTTTCAAAGTAATTTACTATGCTAGTAAAACTCTTAGTTAAACTCAAATCAATTATACAATAACAAAAAAATAATTATTAGCAATAATATATACTTTTGATAAATTTAGATCATATTTAATTGGAACTCATTGTGTAGTGCATACAAATCATTCTGCTACTAAGTTCTTAATGAAAAAGAAGGATGTTAAACCTAGACTTATAAGATGGATTATTCATTTTCAAGTATTTAATTTTGAAATATTAGATCAAAAGGGGACTGAAAATCAAATTATTGATCATTTGTCCAGGCTTGAGTTTGAAAAATCACTCTATTTTGAAAAAGAAATTAATGAACATTTTTCAGATTAAAAATTGTTCACTATTAATGAGTGGTGTGTTCCATGATATGCCGACACTGTGAACTTTATTGTTAGCAATATTATACCCTATGGAATGACATACCAACAAAAGAGGAAATTTATTTCTGAAGCTAAGACTTATTTTTGAATGACCAATTTTTATATAAATAAGGAAATGATCTAATTATTCGAAGATGTGTAGCATTAGCAGAAACTTATGAAATTATCCAAAAATGTAATAATTCTAATTTTAGGGGACATTTTGGTGTTGATAAAACAACATACAAATTTTACAATCTGGATTCTATTGGCCTACACTTTTTAGAGTTGTTAATGCTTATATCAAAACTTGTGATAGATGTCAACGAGTAGGAAATAATTCTAGAAGTAGTGAGATGCCCCTCAATTATATGCTAGAAGTTGAAATATTTGATGTTCGGGGATTAGATTTCGTGGGACTATATATACCATCTTTCAAAAATTTATATATTATGTTAGCAGTGCCCTATGTATCCAAATGGATAAAGTTATTGCTTTACTTCGATGTGATGCTCAAAGTGTTGCAAAATTTTTGAAAATGAACATATTTTATAGATTTAGGATGCCAAGAGCTATCATTACTGATGGGGGAAGTCATTTCAGAAAAGTCATAATGGAGATATTATTAAAGAAATATCATTAAAATTATAGAATTAATACATCTTATCATCCTTAGACAAGTGGTTTGGTTGAATTATCCAATCAGGAAATTAAAAGAATAATGAAAAAATCTGTGAATCTAACAAAAATAGATTGGTCACTCAAAGAACTCCTATATGAATGTCCCCATATAGGCTAATATTTGGGAAAGTGTGTCACTTACCAGTTGAACTTAAGCATAAAGCATATTGGTCGATTATAGAGTTCAATTATAATTTGAAAGATGCTAGTGAGAAAAGATTATTACAATTAAATGAGCTTAAAGAGATAAGTTCAATTAAATGAGCTTAAAGAGATAAGGAATGAATCTTATGAGAGTGTCAAGATTTATAAGGAAAAGATGATGATGTGGCATGATCAAAGCATTCTTACTAAAAATTTCTAGCCAGGACAACAAGTTTTGCTATATAATGCAAGGTAAGTTTATTTTGAAGCAAAAATAAGTCCAGGTGGATCGGTCCATTTGTTGTGATAAGAGTTTATCCTTATGGAGTTGTGGATATTAAAGATCCTAAGTCTAAGAAAATATTTAAAGTTAATGGACATAGACTGAACCCCTATTTTAAATGGGATCAGCATAAACTTAATGATGGAATGATGTTGGGTCAACCAGAATAAGCACTGGTTACGTCGAGCTGACGACGTAAAACTAAGCACTTTGTGGGAGACAACCCATAATTATTAGAGTATTTTTATTTTGATTATTGTTTTGTGTGTGATTAAGAAAATTGTGGTCATATTTTTGAAACTATTACAAGTTAGTAAAGATTTTAAGACTTTATTTAGTGACCAAGACATGTTAGAATAAGAATTTGGATGTTAAGTTGACTAGTGCAAAAATGTGCACTGCGCTTAAGCGCGGCAGTTTAAACACATGTGCGAAATTAATATTCTAGAAGGTTTAACTGCCAATTAGTTTGTTAAAACATGCTAAGGCAATTTCTAAACGTCTCTATGAGTTATTGGAAGGATTTAGGCCTTAAAATAGAAGGGTTTTGTGAAGGAATTTCACCCCAAATCGTTCTAGCCCTAAAAGTCTAAGTGAAAGTGAGATTTAGAGAAAATGTCTTCATGGGAGATAAATTTGAAAAAGAAGGAAGAAACCATGAGGAAGAGCTTCATTAGTCAAAGTGCACAAGAGATGTATAACGATTTCTTAGCCGCTAGTATTGAAGGGATATCAAAGAAGATCAACAAAATTGAGAATACTATGGCTTTATTATATACCAAGGTACTTGAGTTGCGTGCACATCTAGAGCATATTGGATGACAATTGAAGATGTAATTTAGCCACATAAGTTATATAAAGGAACCAGATAAGGTGATGTTCATAAAACAGAAGTGGATTGAAGAAGATAGTATCAGAGCTCGTGACCTCCGTCCGTTTTGTCAACTATATATTCTTGGAGAGAATAATGAAAGATAGGAATTTGTTCCTTTGAATGAAGAATGGAATTATGTTTAGTGTTAGAATTTGTGTGTCAGAAGTTGTTGTTTTCAAGTGGTTTAGTGTTTAAGTAATGTTTTTAGTATTTATGACTTCTTATATGTGTTTAATTGTGAAATGATTGTTATGTATTTATATTTAGAAAAATTTTCTCATCCAAGACTATTTGGAGTGAGAATTAAGTGTTTAAGAGTATTTTTACTTGTTTGTGAATTAATATTAGTTTGTTTGTGTGAAAATTTGTGTTATTTTTAGCCTCAATTTGAAATAGTTATTATTGGAGAATTTTAAAAGAGAGGGGAGTTATAGGAAGCTGAAAAATAGTCATTTAAGTGCTATGAGACCATTTAAGGGTGGTTTACTTAGGTAAATAGTGCATTTTACTTTAATTTGAAGATTTTGAAAATTCCGCACTGGTGCCTAAGCGCCACATCTCGCGCTTAAGCACGAGCCAACTTGAGAGGCAGATGCCTAAGCGTCATTTACCCGCACTTAAGTTTCAGTTCATGAAAACTGATTTGTGAACAGTTAAAAGTGAAATTTTAGCCTCAAAATCACTATTTTTAATGCCACCGTCACCTTCAACCTCTCAAGTTCACAATTTTTGAGGGCTAGGGCACATATAAAGTGAAGATTTCTTGGTGAAATCAAATGAAATTTGCTAGATCCTAGTTCCTTGAGGTAAGAGCTTTACTTATATGCAGCTTTACTTCTATGCAAAAAAATTACTTCTATGCAAAAAAATTAGATTTTCACTATGTATTTTGAGCACATTTGGAGAAATTCAAAAAATTCACTATTCATGGTGAAAAATAAAAAAAAAGATATATGAAAATTTCATGGGAGGTGTAGTTTATACTTTGGAAGTTTATTTTAGTAATTTAAACTTGATTTTGAAATTATTTTTGGAACTTATAAAATTTGTAGAATGACACCAAAAATGAAGAGGAGCAAAGGAAAGAGCCCTTTTGATTCGAGTAAATTTGTTAGTTCGAAGGCTCAGGATCGGTACGGTGATGCGTTACAATCACGAAAATATATTCAGAAGCGGTGTTTTAGGAATCCAGGTGGAGACGTAGAGGATTTGATCATTCGCTGACAGTGGGAACGATTCTGTTGTTTCTCTGTTGTGTCGATTATTTCTGTTGTTAGGGACTTCTCTGCAAACCTCCCTGAGGCTGAAGTTTCTATTGTTAGGGAGTTCTATGCAAACCTCCTTGAGGCTGAAGACAATAGATTCAGGTTCGAGGAAAGTTGGTACCATTTTCATGGGAGGTAATCAACTTATTTTATCATCTGCCGCCTAATATGTTATGTTTTTATGCAAATTATAGTCCAACTGAAGCGGCGTTAGATTAGATTATTTCTTACTTAACTATTGGAAGAGGATTTTGGAAGATCACTAATGAGAGGAGAGTCAACTTCCCAACTTCAAAGTTATGTGCACCTTCAAAGGTCTGGTACTATGTTATTTCTGCTCATCTTCTACCAACAAATCATCTCAGTGAAGTGACTAGAGAGAGAACAACGTTAAATTATTGTATCTAGGAAGGAAAGCTAATCATCTCACTGATAAAACATCATATAGCATATAAAACCCATTACAAGTGTTGGCATAACTTTTTGATGTTGCAAGTTTAGGATGTCCTCTAGAGTGCTATGGAACCTTGCTTAATGCATGTGTTGATTCCCATAGTGAAAAACATCCATTTGAGACCCTTTAGAAGGTGTTTAGGGGCATGCTATTGGGATCATCATCTTAGACTTTAAACATCACTCAAGTGAAGGTCGGTTGGTATTTTTGTCTGTTAGATGGCTTTGAGTGGGCCAGCAGATATCATTCCCCATATCGTACCTAAAATAGGTCTAATTTTTCTTGTCTATGGATAAATTTGTCTGGATAACCTCAAATGATGAGATGTATTGCACGTGCACAACCGAAATGTTGATTTTACCCATGAAGGACACCCATTTCCTTATGGTTTTGCGTATGAGCAAAAAATGTGCAAATCAAGGATTTTAGGTAAATAATAATAATAATAATAATAATATTAATAATAATAATAATAATAATAAAGAAAATACATAAAATCCCTCAAAACTCATGCTCAGCCCCTCTTCTTCGAACACCTCGCTCATGTGCCTTAGTGTCGCATCTCGCCTCTCAAACCCGAGCTCCTTCACTAATGACCCTCATTTATCGCTAGCCTACCAATGAGCCTTCTAACAGGGTTTCTATCACACTGACAAGCCATAGTGACAACAGCTTCCTCTTCCTCATGTGAAACAGCTAAAGCTCGCACTCACGGCATTCACTCATTACTGGCTCAGCCACCCTCTGGCGAAGTCTTCACTAGAAGCCTCACTCTAGTCGGTTGGGCCTCACATGCCCCTATCTTCTATGGTGAAAGTTATTGTCCTACTTCTTTTGGTTATATCCCTAAATTGAGGCATGTTTTGTTCCTCCAAGACAAAAATCGCTGACTGACCCTCTCTCATTGGCAAAAAACTTTCATCGATGTGTCACCACAACCGCTGATGAGCCCTCCTAATCTTGGCCTCTCCTACACAACCAAAACCCTTGTGCATGCTACTGATGCCTCCCTCATATGCTAGGCTCAGTCATCTCTTTCCATTGCCACCAATGACCTCTTCAGTTTCCTTCCCCTTGCAGCTACCAACCTGAGCTAAAGATGACCTCGCTATCTTCCCCTTACAGCTACCAACCTGAGCTGAAGATGACCTAGCTGCCTCTCCCATACTAGATCTCAGATCATTAACAAGAGTGCGAAGGTGTTGTGGCATATAGAATCTTGTTTAACTCTCCTCAAAAAGGTACGTGTCAGACATACTTGTGTATTTTTATATCATTTATTTTGGGTACTTGCACACCTCTCTTGTTCTCATTTGTTTGCAAGGTTCATTGTGAGGTTCGTCGACACATGGATCAGACAGCGATGCCTTAATGAAAGTGGCAAAGACTTCTGTAGCCTTCACGATGGTGAGAATTCTAAAACTCCTAGCTACCCTTGGGGTGATTCTAGCATAGGCAAGTGGGTTCAATCGCCCATAAGGGGTAAATACGTCGACTGAAGTCAGTCGGCGTGGCTATAATACCTGTGTCATAGACTATTGATTTCCCCGAGCTAGAGCTATGATAGGAGTCTCGGGCTTCGCCATATCCCTTAAACAGCCAAGTGAATTCTTGTGGTAAACCTTAGGCCAAATTTAAATGGGTTGGAGTCCCTATACTCCCTTGCTTGGTTTTCCTAACTTTCCTTAGAAAAATTAGGACATTAGGTTTTGCCAAGTGAGAAAAGCTTTGTAGTTATCTCGCTTTACAAAGTTATGAGGAGTTCTAAAATGGGAAAAACATTGTATCTAGATTATTTCACAAGATTATACTCTTTGGAGACTACGAGGAGAAAATCCCCATGTGCCTCACCAAAGTAAGAAGTAGTTATGTTGTGTATCCAATAACAAGACTTTAGGTTCCCATATGAGGATGCTAACAAGTGCATGGTTTGTTATCAAGCATGATTGCTTGCCTTGAATTACATCACATATCTGGCTTGAAGCAAGTGCATGTCACTTTCCTGCAACCAGCTGCCCCAGCTCAGTAGGCATGTAACTTTTCTTCCACTGACTGCCCTGGCCTTGTTGACATGTAACTTTACCATAATCGGATGCCCCGGCTTTATAGGCATGTCATTTTGCCTCGACAGGCTGCCCTAAGCCAACCGTCATGTTACTTTGACATGTTCGGCCACCCCGACCTGGTAGGCATTTCACCTTGCCTTAACTGGCTGCATAAGCTAGGTTGGCATGTCACTTTGCCTTAACTGGCCTCCCTGGCCTGGTCGACATCACTTTTCCTCGACCTACCATCACGAATTGGTCAACATAACTTTTTTCTTGACTGACTGCCATGGCCAGGTCACCACAACACTTTGGTAGGACCAGTCGACCCGACACGGTCCATCAAGTCATTGATTTAAACGATTGTCGCAGCCTGGTTGACCTGCCAATTTAGTTTGATTGACAATCTCAGTCTGGTCAACCAATCACTCACAAAGTGCTTGTAATGCATGTGCATGTGTCTGAATGCTTGCTTGTGTGCTGCATTATACCATTTATGTGATTTCCACTTGCATGTGTGCCTGGTTGTTATTAGAATAAGGTGTAATTCTCCATAGTGGTGTTTTATTCCCTAGGCGGTAGAGTGGTACTCTATTTTTATATGTGTTGTGTGAAATTTTGCATGATAGTCTTTATTTGCTTTTGGTGTACTTCGAGTTTCCATTCATACAGTCACCTCCCTTGTATGATTCTTCTCAATGAGGATCTTCATCATTGAGGTCGCTGCCTCCACGGTATGTCCATTCTTTTAGGCTCCCCCTCCTTGAAACACCCACCCCTTTAAATCAGTGCCTCACCCGCCCCTTTAGATCAGCACCTCATCCTCCCCTAAAAGTATAAAATTTAAGATTTTTTACTATTTATGTACTATCCGCCTTACTTTTAAAAATATATAAGTTAGGTCATATGTGAGGCCACTTCTTTTGAAATTTCACCCACTCTTTTATGATGTGCTTTAGATTTATTGTATCTTCAAGATGGGGCCAGTGTTACGACCCCATCAAAGTCACAGGATAGTCGGAGATTTTATCCTGTGCACTATGGTGCTAGATAGGACACTTTTTGTTAGATGGTGTTGTATGCTAGGATTTAGGAAGCTATGTAGGATTTTGATGTCTGACAATTGTTCATCGTTGGATTGGTTGCCCCATTCAGGCAACCTTCTTTTGATTTATTTTTTTGGTGTGTCTGCATGCTTTATATGCATGGTAGTGTGTTAGGGAACTCTTCTTAATGGAGCCTTGCATTCATATGTGCACACACATAGGTAACTTAAGAATGAGTAACATGTGATGATTTCTACTAACCCCTTGCTTACAGGTGCTGCTTAGCTCCCCCACCACGTAAAGCTCATTATATGTTACATGGCCTTACCTGCTAATGCTTATTTTATATGCAGATTGAGTATTTTTCTCTTATATTAAGTTTTTTTAGAGTTCTAGGAGTGTTTTATGGCATAAATAAGATAAGAGTAGATGCTTTGAGATGTGTTGACATGGGAACCACATGAAGGGGACCAGAAGCTGATGCTCGTGTCAAGTATCTATGTTCTACATTTTCATATTGATGTATAGAATAGGACTAGGAATGTACATGTGGAGTCCAACCAAATTTTATACTTTCCGGGGATATGTTGCCAACCAAATTGCACCGTCCTTTCTTATTTATTTGATTTGTCTTGTTGTTTTTCCTTGTTGCATGCCTGAATACTTGGATTTTTCCTTTCTTATTTTTGTGGCTTGTCTGGAAATCACGATTTCAATATAGGCTCTTTAGCACTTAAGAAAGTTTAATTTTTTCTACAAAATTATAATAAAATATTCAAGATAAATAAAAAAAAATTTAGAATTTTAAAAATTTGAACTTTTTCTTTCTTGCATGCCCGTTGGGCCAAATTTAAAACGGGTTGCGTTGCATGGATATCAACCAAGCCATATAATAAAGCCTCCACAATAATTAATGACTAATCTAGATAATTGCATGATACTTGCATGTTCTAAACAAAAGCCTTGTGCTTCTCCAATCCAACTAGTGCAACATGCCTTTTAACATAGAAGGTTGTTTATGTTGACCTCACTTTTGCTGAGGTCTAGTCTTTATTCCTTAAAAGCCTAAGATCTAGGCATGAAACTTTATGTTGATTATCCTAACGGACTAGTTATGGAACCCTACCCCATAAGCAATTCTAAACACTTCTTTACTTTTCTTGGAGTTCCACATGTTTGGTTCTAACCTCTAGCACTTAGTAGGATGCACCCATCATGGCGGAGCTCAGGAAGAGTTCCCACAAGATTGTCTGGCCTTAGGGTTACCTCTGGATGGTGTGGTCTTGGTCAGTCTTACACACACACACTTAAACCCCTCACCATCACTCACATCCTAAACACCCTAAACCAAACATGCTTAGCATTATTCCCTACTCTTTTGGAAACTCATGGGGGTGGTCCACAAAACCCTCAACCTTTGGCTAGAATGGCTAGGACCAACACATGAAAGATCTAAATTAAAAGATTTCCATGGTCTCATGGCATCATAAGGGAATTTTTTTTATTAGCCTTCTCATTAAATTCCAGTTTTACCCAAAATTTCCAATTTTGGCCTTTTTCCCCAAAATTCCCCAAAATTATCAATATGTCCCTCAAACCCTAATTTTCTCAAAATTGCCCAAATTTTCAATTTCTCTCAAAAAATCATCTCGAACCACTTCAAACCACTTAAATTGCTCAAAACAGTCCAAAATTCCCAAAATACCCCCAAAATTGCAAAAATTACTAAAATACCCCCATGCCCCAAAAATCCACAAAATTTCCAAATCCACTCTAAATGTACCCAAATTCAATCCTAACCACCCATTAGGCCCAATATGACTAAATTGACCTACTTTGAAAAAAAATCTCAATTTTATCCCTAAAAGCCCGAATTCGCCAAACTCATCAACATTTCCACTAAATTGATTCCAAACTTCCCAAATTTAAAATCCAAATCAAATTTCATCTTGTCCCAACCCAATTGAAACTAAATTCTAGCCCAACTGATTCAATTTCAAGTTCAAATCAAATGCCCCAAATTGAACCTTGGCAACAAGTCCACCAAATTGAACTCCCTAACCTATTCAATTTCCCCAATTTTTATTCTTAAACTCTTCATAACACTCCTCTAGATGAATTTGAACCTTTAATTAGTTTAGACCCTAACCCAAACCTAACTCAATTCCAATTTAAACCAAAATTCCCAACTTTGCCCAAATTCCAAACTCCAAATTAAATTTCATAACCTCTTAATTTCCACCTAATTAATATCCAAATGTCTCATGATAATCTTGTAATCCAAATTGAGCAATCAATTGACTCAAATCCAAATTCTAGCTAAGCCCAAACTCAAGTCCAAGCCAATTCCTAAAATTTGAACCCAAACCCTAAACTCACCTTGAGCCACTTAGTCTAGCCCAACCTTGACTACCACAACTGCCATTTGGACTCTAAGACATAGACTAGATCCACTTAGGCCACCCTATTGGTGCCATGGTGGTCCCTTGAATTAGTGATTTCTTCCCAAAATGGCTAAACCAAAAGGATTCTTTCCACCAACCTTCCCTAGCCCCAAGTCTAGCACCATTAAGCTCTTTTGGCCTCCCTAACCTGCTAGCCTGGCAAGCCACCCTAGTCACCAGAGAAATCAAAGCCGAGAAGTTCACCCCACCTTTGAACTCAAATTTCAGCCTATCCAATGTGGATAACCTTGTTTGGTCAATGGCATCTCTTTGCACTCCACCTAAGCTTATTGGAACCAACCAATTAGAGCTTGAGGCCTCCCCATTGGCCTGAGCTATAAATCTCCCCCTCATGGCCAAACAAGAAAGAAAATCTAATTCCATGGGGATGCTCTGCCAAATTCTCATCATGAGTTCGATCCAACTATCCTTAGCCACCCATTCCCACTGTCCAGGCCCAATTCTCTTTTAAAATCCAAGGCAATTTTATGCCAATCCACTAACCTCCACCAATCTTCAAATTGATTTGCTTCTGAGCTTCCCAAGAGAATAAGGAGAAGTTTACAAGCAAAAGCCCCATCCATTGAGCCCCCTGCTGTAGACTTTGACTAAGGTTGCACTACCCTCCGATGGAGCTCTTACTCAGACCCCATACCAGAGGAAAGTGACATTTTGAGAGCATTTATGGGACGTTAGAGAAGCTTCTAAGAGCATCCAACTGAGGCCACTTCTCTTAGATAAAGGTATAACTCAAAATCCCTAATTTTAGGCTCAATTTAATTAATTGTGAAGTAGACTTGTGCTTCATGCTTGATCAACCATATAGATAGGTTTGACTTGACTAAATGAAGCTATAGGAACAAATCTCATGTTATTTGATTAAGTATCAAGCAAGATCAAAGCATTTTAGTGTAAATACCTCTCAGTTTAGGCTAGATGGAGAAGATGAATGCATGTTTTCCATTCGCGTATGTATTGATGCAATGACGGAGGAGTCAGATGAGAGATCTGTTCATAAAAAGTGGGATGTGTGGCAGCAGACTCAGAGGGAGGTGTTGAATTGAAGCGTGTCTCGTTTAAAAATGGATTTGCTGAGGATGACAAGGCCGTCATGTGGATAAGTGGATAATTAGGGCATTTTTTATTTAATTAAATACTAAAACTTCCAAAAATCATAATTGGTGTAGAAAAATCATAAAAAAAATAAAAATACTTTATTGCTCAACAAATATAAGAGAAAATTATGAACTAAAAATAAAAATTATTTGTCAGGCATTTTATTTTTAATTACTTAAATACTCCACAGCTTGTTTTAATTATATTTTATGAAATATTATTTAGCTTGCCTTGAAATTTGGAGGGCTTATTTTGCATGTGAATAGAAGTTTTCTCTGATTTTTCTGAAGTCAGGAAACTCCTCTAACCTAAAAGCACTAATTTTCAATGTTATGTCCCCTATTTTTCTTAAAAGAATTATATAAATTAAAATAAAAATAAATAAATGGGACTTATTTTGGTATGTTTTCTATGGTTAGAGGACCATAGGAAAAATAAAAAATGAGTTTAAATAATTTAATGCATTATACTATGTAATTGAGTCCTTAAAACCCATAAAAATTTAAACAAATTAAATATATTTCAAAAAATCATAAAAATTGATTCACAGTGAAGAAAATGATGATTTTAAGTCTTTGTAAAAATTTGAAAATTAGTCGAAATGTATTTCATATCACAACTTATTTTTTAAGGTAAAATGGGATTTTTGCACTAAAATAATAATAATAATAAATAATAAATAATTAAAAAATTTATTAAAAGTAGTTTAGAGTGTTCCTTGTGATTAGGGGCACCTAAAAAAAATAAAATTGGTGTTAAAATAAATAATTCATTTTTGAACTAATTTTCAATCTAGAAATAATTAAAAATAATGAAAAATGACAAAAATATTCTAAATTATTTCTTGATCACTTGAGACCTTTTAAAATAATTTTTGGAATTTTTATATTTTATTATGTACTTTTAAATGCTGAAAATGTATTTTCCTTATTTATTCACTAAACTAATTACAATTAATAAAATAAAAAATCACAAAAAATAAAAACTTATTTCTCTAAGTTTCATAATCCCATATATACTAAAGAAAATATAAAACTAAAATTTTGAAATTAAATTATATTTTCTATATAATTATTCACTAAAATCAATAAAATTATAATATATAAAATATAATTGAAAAAACATGAAATTTTGTCTAGGTGGTCTTCTAACCTAGGTGAACCTCCAATAATTTTCCGAGGGACAGAAACTTTACTTTGTTTATTAAATGAATTAATAATGAAGATTCCTATTTTTGAGTAAAAATAATTATAAAAATTAAATAAAAATTTAAACAATATAATTTCACCTTTATTGTTTAACTGGCCCATGGATGGGGTACCATGAAAGTTTCAAAGTCATTTGCGTTGAATTTAATGGTTTATGAAGTGGAGGACCCTAGAGGCAAAATGGTTATTATGGGATTTTGGTGCCCTAATTAAATTGTAGTCTAATTTAAAGGGTAAATGGGCAATATTGACTTTAATGAACTCTTTTGGAGGACTGAAACATAAGGGTTTAAGAGGTAGAAACCAACTTTTCACTATCTTATAATAAGGGTAAAAATGTAATTGTCCTAAATTATTGAGATTTGGAAGTTAAAATAATAGGATGTTCCTGAGGTAGTGGGATTGAGTTAGAAAGATAATAACTTATTCATTTGAAGCCTCCTTAATTGTTGATTAAATGATAAGCTTAATCTTTCAATGAGAATTAAATCCCACTTAATCTAACATTTTGATTATTGTGAATTTACCCCAAAGATTGGACTTAAGGGCTTAGTAGTGAGCTAGGCTTGATTTTAATTTTTGTAATAAGGATTAGTAAAGAGAAATAGGATTAATCATAAAAACCTTTAAAATACTGTAAGCCCAACTTTAATTGTAGGTCCAAGATCCTTAATGACTTGAACTTGCCCTTACGGGCCCCTACTTACATTACTCATAATCAAAATAACAAGTAATTGTTTGTGTACCCAGCTCATGAGATAATTAAAATATTAAGGTTCATTGAGCACAGGGTAGATTTATTGATTGAATCTAAATTTAATTTCAGATGATTGATTGAACAATGTAATAAGTTCAAATGAACTCGAAACAGTTCAAAGGGTTGTAAAAGTTGTTTAGGGTCATGCTTAAATTATTTTTATAATCTTTTGGATATTTTGGAGGAAAAATGAACTTATTACTCTTTGTTCAAGAAAATCATCCATTAAAACTTGTAGGGACCCCACCAAGTTATGCCTCGTTACCCGATAATTCACCTAAATCAATAGAAATGTCATCTACTACTTATCCTTAGTTACTGACCCAATGCTCAAGGAATCAAATCTTCCCTAAGGTTTTTAAACCCATGTGACCAACTAGAAATATTCAGTTTTTGCCACATATGGATCATCAGGCTTGTGTAAGTCTCAGGTTTAGGTGGCTTGAGCAATGACGATGATGCTAATGTGTGCTAAACATGGGATACAAAGTGAGATTTAGAATAGTATCTCCTACATTGAGGACTTCAATAAAAAAGAGGGTAAGGACTGATGATACTATTTGATGACTCTTGAGAAGATGATTGCCCCTGATACTTTTAGATTACTTGTAGTCCTATCTCAATTAAAGTAATTAACCTTTGAACTACACTACTTTGCAAAGAATTTACAAAAAAAATATTCTTTCGCATGATAAAATAAATTTTATATGCATAAAAATTAATATTAAAATGAAAACTTATAAGGGTTAACGGTTAACACTTGGACCGAGGTTAGGACTGCCCTCCGTAGATTATCGGGTTGGTAGCTCTAACTCATGTCAGGAAATACAATATCTAGCTATGAGCCCTCACCTTTACCAATGTCTTACACTCATTTTTTATCCTCCATATGTGACTATGGGTTATCTTTTACTTGTTCGTGTTTTTCTATGACTCGTTTTTTTACTTTTCTTGTACTAGATGTTCCAATTTGCTTTCATACAATTTATTTAAATTCATGCAAAGTTTATAATGATTTATGATGCTAATCATGCAGCGGTAGCAGAGGCCCAAATACGTATTTACATTTCACTCATCACAATTTCACTTATTAACTTTACAGTTTTTTGCTTCTTTACTTTCCTTTTACTTCTGCAATCCTTATAATCGCAAGTCCTCTAGGGTAAGGAATAGTATTTGGTTTACCTAGGGTGGATAATTGTAAAACCCAAACACATACTTGTTAATTAATTGGATTAATAATGATTGGAAGAAAAATATAAAACATAAAGTTTTGATTTGGAGCTGTCACTTCAACGAGGAGCTCGGAGCAAGCTGAAGCAAATAGAGAACAACATTCTACAACATCAATTCGGATCTACAATACCAGATCTTTTCAAAGAGTTAAATAACAAGCCATATAACTTTGAGGTTGATTGCCTAGTGCAACATAAATCCTCAACTCATCTTTAGGGCTTTACATAACAATGTTGTGTGATTTAAGCCCTAACTCACTTTAAGCTCTGAGGTCGTTGTTTGTTACGACATAAATCATCTTATCTTCCATGCTATTTGTATGAATGTGTAATGCAGGTGTAAGCCCTAAATAATAAAATTGGTAGGAAGAAATATCTAATAATATTCCCTCAAAATTGAAGCCAAACCATATGATAGCTTGGGAAGGCACTGAGGCTCTCTTTAGAATTTGTAACATCCCTCAGTTTTCCCCCTTTGGATTTCATAATAATGTTCCAAACTTAATCTTTTTCCATTTTATGCTCCTTTGTCCCACCTTGAAAGTCCTAAACTTTAAAATTCTCGAAGACAATATTTTTTTTATCATCATCAAGAGTTTTCTTGAGTGACCTCGGTCATTTAAGATGTAATTAATTGCATGAGTTTGCCCTTATGAAGAAACTTTAGAACCTTTCCTTGACCCTAGAATAGGCACCTACACCTGACCCTCTTTTTATGGGTAGCCTACGAAGGAATTTTTTTGTGGATATTGGTCCAAGGTGCCTCTACCCGATATTGTTTGCTTGGGCTAACTTGAGCTATCCTTGTGTGTTTTATCATACGTAGGTTTTACATTATTTTGCTTCAACTCTTATCTATCATGTTTGTTGTATGTCCGTCTTTTACGGTTCTTCTCTTCTCCAGGGCATTCATATGACCCAGAAGAGATGTTTATTTGGAGAAGGAAAGTATACAACAATTGACAAATTGAAGACTCTTTCAAAAATAGAAGAGAGTAAAATGAATGAAAAAAATGAAGTCCATGATCATTTGCTATCTCGAGACTCAGTATTCCCGCACTTTTTTCCTATCACAAGGCTAGCAAAAGTTCTCGCTCATTTTTTTAGACTACTTCACCAAGTGTATTGAGCCTAAAGCACTCACTTGGATCATCACAGAAGTCATTTAAAATATTTATTTGGACTAATTTAATCTCTCGATATGGTCTACCACTTGTAATCATCACTGGCAACTGAACACAATTTTTTGATAAAGGGGGGAAGGTTTTTTAATTAAAGCCAAGGGATCATCTTGATGTTTGCATCGATCTACCTTCCTTAAATAAAAAGAAAAATTGAGATAGCCATCAAAATCATAATAAATCTTCTAAGGAAAAAGGAATGAATGGACAATCTAAGGTATCCAAAAAGAATTCTTTCTAGACTATTAGTGTCTCGAAGGTAGCACGAAGCACATCCTTATTATGGAGTTCGATTGGAAGATTTGACACATTATCCATGATAGTGCCTGAAAGCTAACTAAATTAGATGAGAATACATTCAAGCAAATATGGAATGTTTAAGAGTCTCATTAAACCTTTTAGTTATTAAGGAATAAATTCTCTTTATTTTTAACATTAAATTTTTTAATTCTTTCATAGTGTAATTTTTATGAAGTATAATAATAAGAGAACTAAAATATGTGCATACAAAATATGTCAGCATTGATCATGAATAGATTTAACACTCCAAAAGTAAGAGAGTATGATAAAGAACACCCTACCAAAAGGGTCCAGTAGACTTACTTATCTAATTGGATGTAGTCATATGAGCCAGATCAAGCAAATCCATAGTATATTTAGTCGATAAGATGATCAAATTTGATTCGGTTGATTACAAAAAGAGAATTATGCATCCAAACCAATAAGTACAGGAAAATTGATCAAAGGCAATAACCTACAATCTGATAGATATGATTTTAAGAATTATATAGTCCCGTAAGATCTTCAACCATCTCACAGATATCCCTTAGAGTCCACATTAGGGATCAGGAATTAAAAATATGGCATAGAGTCTTATCATCATCCTTCAAGCTCTCCATTTTAAGGACCGAGCTATATGTTATGTTAGGGTGATTTATCTTTTCTTCAGTAGAGCAGTGTCACCTTACCAACAAGAGTTCCTCATCAAGGATTGAGGGTCAACAGCCAGACTTGATCAACCAAACAAGCATAGCCAATTGAATTGGTCTTGCTACACTGAAGTTAAATGAGCTCAGTAGAAAAATCTAGAGAGCAGTCAAACGATTGTCACATATATGTTAAATATCGATAATAGCATGTATTTTGTCCATTAAAGTAGAGGTAAAAATGTAACATCACTATATTCTTCCATCTCCCTTATAAATAAGTAAATCACTTCATGACTAAAAAGCAACGTATTATTATTCATTACAATTGACTCTTATCTCAATCTCTATCTCTCTCTCCTAACATTTGCTATATTCGTTAGTGTGATTCACATACAAATTAAGAATCAATATTTAAACAATTAGGATGGTCGTGGATCACACCGTATAAAAGAATAGGAGCAACTCATGTAGAAAAAACTCACAAAAGCGACACTGATGATATGAATTGCACAAAATAGTTTATGAATAAGCAGATTCAAGATTTACTGGCTCGAATACTGGTTTCCTTCTAATAGGCACTAGCTTGGGAAGAGAGCAAAATTTCTAAAATGAAGGACAATGTTCACCAGCCAAAAAACCCCCTAGCCCTAGATAGAGAAGGAGATTTATAGTGTTTTGATTTTGCTAGGTTGGCACGAATCAATTAACATTATTTTGTAAATACTAAGGTATCTTGATTGCCACATAATGGTTTCTCTTAATAAATCTCTGAGGACAAGCTCCTATAGTGATTCATGATCTTGACATCGAAGTCTTATAAAGGTAAGAACAATATAACCTTTCACATAGCCTCATTTAGGTTGATTGTGTGTCTATTGAGGATCACTGGCAGCTGAAAAGCAATTTTTTCTTTTCCATGATGAGGGAGTCGGACCTCATGTGGTTCATTGCAATACCACAAATAGTGATTGTGTTGTTTGTTGAGTTCAAGAAAATCTTTGTTGCACAGATTGTCCTCGCCCAAAAATCCAAGATGATTTCACAAGCCCTTCTGCAAATTTGACAGGGATTAAATGAGAGACTTCGCTCATTCGTCACTTGCTTCTATAAGGAGAAGTAGGAATTATAGATCATGTAACCCATAGTAGCTCAAGCTGTCCTATGTGAAGGGCTAAAGGAAGAACCCTTTCGATGTGCTTTGGGTATGTAATGATCAAAGACACTAACTGAATTGTTGAAAAAGACCAACAACCACAGATCAACCAAGGAGTTTAACTCAACTCCCATTTCCTTCACGAGTTGTTAATAATACTTCATCTGAAAGATTATTTGCTAAATTTGAAGAGTTTAAGATTACATTAATTATGTCAATTAATATTGAATTTTCTCATGCTGCTACTCTATTTGATTGGCAGGAATATGGAAGAGTGAGTTGTTGTATAATACTATTTTTTTCATAAATTTATTACATAAAAGTGAAATATACTCTTCAACTTTAAATAATAGTACAATATTAATATTTCATTCAACTGATTTTTTCCTTTTAGATTTAACTTCTTAAACATATCAAAAATTTTATCTTTAGCTTTGATTAAATAAACAAGTAATTTTTTTTTTAAATCATTAATAAAGGTATTTAAATAATTTTCACCATCGCTATTAATATTATCATTTAAATCACAAACATCACTATGAATCAGATTTAATAAATCATTTAATTTAACCAAAATAGATTTAAATGATTTTCTAATTTAGTTTACTTGAGAACAAAATTCACACTTCATATATGTATTAATATCACTTTTATATATTAAATATACATGCAACTTTCTTCAATAGATATTTAGAGTTTACATAACCTAATCTTTCATGTCAAATATCCTAATCTTTCATGTCAAATATCATTAAAAAAAAAAACCTTAATAAAATGGAAGAATCTACAAATGAAATTATGTTGCTAGTTTATAATAATTTTTCATTTAATAAATCATTAATAAATATCCAGTTCCAATAAATGAATACAATTAGTAAACCCCTAATTTAATTATTCCCTATATTTGGTATATGGACAATATTCCATTGTCCTTGCATTCCTCTTCTTGTTTTCCTTTATGAAAAAAATATTTGTCAAAAGTAATGTGGATTGTTGTCTCGGTGTCTATCCATTAATAAGTATATAATACGAAAAATTAAATTTAAATGAATGGCTAACATACCTATGTGCTTGTGCAAATTCAAAAGACATTTTATTTCTACTATACCTATGTGTTTGTGCAAATTTATTCCATTAGGCCAGTAATTTATCTATTATTCTTTTGCCATACTTATATCATGTTCTCTTCAACCATGAATGATACTTTTAATTTCATTTATTTGGCCTAATACAGTGTGAGATACATTCAAATTATATTCATTGAATGATTCAATCAAATAAACTTTAAGCTTGCATCTTTATCTTCCTATTTTGATTCAAATACATTATAAAAATAAAAAGTGGATGTTGACGTACAAAACATTTCATTTAGACGATGAAAAAGTACAATAAGAATGCGTCCAAGATAAAGAGTTTTTCTTTTACCTAACCATTCATTGGAAGAGAAATTTTTTCACTTTCCGTTTAAGTTTTCTGATGAAGGAAGGCTAGATATTGAAAAAATTACATTTAAACATGTTAATTAATATATAATTTATGTTCACTATAGTCAAAGTAATATTTACATAGACATTTTAATTTGGTGATGATTATGGCATGATTTACATTGTCATTATTAGGAATATAAAATTAATATCGTAATATAAAAGTAAATAATAAATTCAACATAATTAGGAAAATAATAATAATAAAAAAAAGAATAATATTGCAATAGCCTAATGTGACACTATTTTTAGAGTAGATCAAGCATTGGGTGCACCAATTTATGACTATGTTTTATTTTGATTACATAGTGACCCGTCCCCTTTCCTTGATTACATGTATCCTTACTTTGATTACATATCCACCATGACTAATCAACAAAAGCTAAAACTAATCGCATGTCATTAGTGGCGAACAGAAAAAGAAAAGAATGTTGATAGAAAAAATGAGTGAGAATTCATTTTTTATCCCATTTCAAACTCATATTTTATTTATTTATAATTGAAAGATGAGAGCAAAATAATAAATATTATTTATGATTTACAATCAGTAAAAAAATGTTATTTTAAGTTGCAGATTTAATCGTTTATTTATATTTAATTTACTTTAGGTTATATATATGTTATAATATTAATAATTTTTAAAGTTTATAAAGTTAATTTTAATGATAAAAGATTATTATTGTATGACAATATCATGACTGCATGGATCTCCATGCAAAGCTGAGGAACGTGACAAGCAAAGTGGGCCTCGGTCAAGATGTGATAGAACGAGTTAGCAAACTGAATTGTATAAAAAAGAAGATTAATGCCAAAGTCAGGAGATCGTAATAGAGGTTTATAGAGTTTTTCATCTTGTCAACTGGCCGACCAACGTAGAGGTCGAACGAAAGTTACCCGCACGGTGGGTCGAACGAAAGTCGCCTTATCATTCGGCGAACCAGGCGAGTGAACCGGAATTCGAGAAGAAGCCATGTGAATGTCCATTGAGGAACCTTTATACCATCTTCACGTGGTTCAATCTATCATCGCCGAGCGGACAAGCATAGGTTGACAAATAAGAAGCGTGTCATCGTTAGTCATTCATTACTTATCAACCCAATTAAATGTATCCTGTAAATATCCACGATGCTCGTATAATTTTTAACATAGAAAAGGTCATAAAGGTAATAAAATGCTCAAGTTGTCTCCTATACCTAAAAATAGGAGACTATTTCATGAGAAAATGCTCCAGACCCTTATTATTAACTTCTCCTTCATCTGTTTTATGTGCTCTTTTCCTTGTGTGTCATTCAAGATTACTTTTGGGTTTTACTCCCTAAAAGGTGCAATGAGTGTGGATCATCTCGCCAACAAGAAGAGGAGCACAGTGCAGCGATAAAGAACCTGTCTATGAAGCACGAAACCAAGTTGTGGATGTGGATAACACAAGAGAAATTGTGCAACAGCAAGTAATGGAGAGGAATAAAAAGTTGATGTTAGAAATGAGAGAACAGTTGGTAGGTGATTTTCAAGAAGCACTGACGAGAGGAGGCCAAAATCCGTAGAGTCTGACTGCAGGGATGGACCAGCGACCAGCAATAGGCAAGACGGGCCGGTTCCTGATGGTCGAAGGACCCAACCAACAGAGATCAGAGGTGATGACTCCCATTACCAAGATAGCTTAGGAATAACCCCAGTTGAGAGACATTGCACCATGCAAACAACAGCCCTCTGCCATGCAAAAAACTTCTTCTCCCATCAATTTTCTGAAGGTGAACCCGTAGAAGCTCAAAAACTCCAACATCGATTAGTATAAAGGCCTCACCGACCCACGCTGACTACATGGCTGCTTTTGTGTCGGCAGCTGGTGTACTAAAAATCACTAACAAGTTCAAGTATTGCTTGTTCCTCACTATGTTGAAGGAATCGACCATTCAATGGTTCAATGCTCTCCTTATGGCAATCAACCCCGCCTAATTTATATTTAAGAGGCTATTCATAGCCCATTTTTTCAACACTCAAAAACCATGGAAGAAATCTTGGGCTCTTCTTTTGATTAGGCAAAAAGAAGGAGAGACTCTTCGTTCATACATCGCAAGATTCCAACAAGAGATGCTAAAAAATTCAAAACCTCAAACCTTTGATTGCTCAAAATTCCATGACATATGGGGTAAAGAGAAAGCATTTCAAATATGTCATGGTTCTATGCAAGGCAAGAACGATGGCGGGATTGTTGGAGATGGTCAACCACCATATTACTACTAATGAGTTGGCCCTTAAAAATCCCGAGGAGGCCAAAATGGTTGTTGCAGATGCTCAATCATAGAACAGGGAATCTATGGATGACGGTTGGTTGGTGAAGGACAACCCTCATCCCACTAATCACCCATAGTGCAAAAATAGGCAACAAGACAATAAGTGGAGTATGAAAGGCGACCATCGAGATAGATGGCCTTGGTACCTTGATCGATGACCAGCCCACCTTAACAAACAACCAATGGCTCAACAAGAGGAAATAAAAATGATTGTTCTGTGGATCTTAATGACTGAACTGGTGGAAGCCATTCAAAATAATGATTACTTTAAAAAAACTCAACCAATGAGGACCGAGAGCTTGTCCATAATATGGAAGAGTGTATATGCCTTAGAAGCATTTTCGAGGACTTGATCCAGGCGTGAAGGTTGAAAGAGCTTGTGGTTGTCGACGCAATTACTCACAGAAAAGGGAGTTCCCCAACCAATGTGACAAGTGACAAACCTGTCCAAACGAACACTATTCGGATCACAGGTATAATATTGATAAAACTAAGAAGAGGTGGACAATCAATCTTGCAATGAGTCCGGTTGGGAAACTATGCACCACCTCTCTACTCCCTTGGAGGACCACTCATCCCCTCATCAAGTTCACTGATGAAGACTTTTATGTGAGAGGTAACCCTTCTTACAATGCAATTGTCATTATAGGTTTACTTAACAAGTCCTCATCAAGAAGTATACTCATTAAAACTGGGAGCTCGGTGAACATCTTATTTAAAGTTATGCTCGACAAGCTCAACCTAGGAGCGCAGAAAATGGCAGCACTGTCTGACCCTCTGTTCAAATTCTTAGGAGAGAGAAAGGAGGCCCTTTGTGTAATCATGTTGACATTCACTTGGGGGAACAAAGGCCTTTAGCATGGTCTGAAGACTTCCTAGTGGCTAAATCCCTCCCCTCCCCCATCACACCACCCCCTCCCCCCCCCACCCCTTACACACATACAATTCTATCCTTAGCCTTTTGTAGCTAAACAACTTTCGGTCAGTAACTCCATCTAGCATGTCATCGTGATGTTACTAGGAGAAGGGAAGAACATTGTTGTTTATGGATATATGGAGTAGTCAAGAATGTGCTACCTTCAAGCAGTGACAAGTGTTGATCATGAACCCCTTAACATTCAAATCTAGGGAGGGGGCATCCTTGAGACCAGCAAGTCCACCCTCCAAATTCTTGCCACCGACAAATTAATGGGTAAATTCCTTCTAATCAGCAAAGTCTTTGATTGTAGGTCCAAATAACTCCTCATCCCAAACCTTAAAGTTTATCGGGACATCTTTGCCCGGTCCACCATTAAAATGCCTGAAGTCTCCATTGATATCATGTCAAACGATCAATGAAGCAGAAGCTGAGGGCATTGACCACCACTTTGACCAGGTTGATCGAAGAAGAAGTAAAGAATATACTGGAGGTTAGCAATACCCAAGATGTACAACACTCCATGTGTATATCCAATGTAGTAATGGTGCAAAAGTCCAATGGTAAATGGAAGATGTACATCGACTTCACTAACCTGAACGCCACCTGCCCAAAAGATAGTTAACAACTGATGGGAGTTGACGTGTTGGTGGAATCTGTGGTTAGACACTCTGTGATGAGCTTCCTATATGCTTTCTCTGAGTACCATCAAATCAAGATGCATCCCGCCAACATAAAAAAAATTGTTATTTTTATGCCCTTTGGGCTTAAGAATGTTTAAGTGTATGTGGATTACATGTTTGTAAAAAGTAAAATATCCAAACATCACAAAAAAAAAACTTAACATAAACATTTGAAACTCTAAAAAATTTTACATGAATTTAAGCCATCAGAAGTGTATCTTCTTAGCCTCAACTGGAAAATTTCTAGGATATTACCTAACCCTTGAAGCTATCAAGGACAATCCAGAAAAGGTGCAAGTTTTGGTGGACATGTATTCCTCATAAAGCACGAAGGATGTACAAAGGTTGATCGAAAAAATAGCGGGTCTTACCTGATTCATCTCCAAGTTGAATGATAAGTTTGCAGTCTTATTCAGACCCCTCAGAAAAACTAAATAATTTGAGTGAATCATTGATTACAAAGATGCATTCAAAAGACTCAAGGACTCCCTTGCTTTATGTTTGTTCCTTCAAAGCCTAAAGCTGATCTAGGATTCTTTTTATACCTCAGGGTTGGGGTTGATGCTATCAGTTCAGTACTGGTCCAGGAATAATAAGTGAAATATATTTTTGTCCAATATAATAGTGTCGTAGGGAGTGAGGCCGCAAGGCGCTCCTTGAAGAGAAATGTATAGTGAGTGGCTTTATATGTGAGCCCCCTCCTCACAAACTGACCAAGCATATATCTCTGTGTATATCTTGAAGTATGTAGGAAGGATACTTGTAGGTGCAGTTTCTCAAAGAGACACCACAAGTAAGGTTATTTAAAGTGACATCCAAACATGCTGACCAAAGGAACAATATGTTGAGATTTTTGTACATATTTTATACTATTTTTTATTATATTATACTTTAAAGAAATGTATTTTTGATGTTTTGTTGCAGGAATGATGAATTATGGTCATTGGAGCAAAAAAATGCAAAAAGAAGCAAATTTGGAGCAAAAAGGATCAAAATGTGAAAATTTGAATTAGGGCGCCGACGGCGCCATCAACCCCGTCGACGGTGAGATTTTCCCGAGACTCCAGAATTAATTCATTAAGAAGGTCCGCCGACGGCCCGACGGTGAGCTCGGCGGTTATGAACAACTAGGCTTTGGGTAAGGACAAATTTTGAAGGGATGCTTAGGCAACACTTAGGAAAGCTCATCCATATCTTTAAAGAGAAGACTTTGGCCAAAAATAGAGGGGGAGAGACTCAAAATTGAAGTGTGAAACAAGTGTAGAGAGTCTAAATTGTGAGGAATTCTTCGAGAGATGGTAAGAGTGGTGGGAAAGTGAGAGATTTCTTCCTACTTTTCGCTTCGAAGAGAATTTATGTGTGCTGTAAAGAAAGGAAGAGATTCAGAGGAACTTCGAGGAGTTTTCTTGGGGATAAAGTAGAGATAAAGTAGAGATAAGTTTATTTATTGTTGTATTTTGTATGACTTTCTTTTTATATATAAATTCTGAGTTTTTGTTGTGTTTCCCCCATGAGATATGAGTAGTTTTCTGTCTTTCTCTTTGTCATGAGATTTGTGAAATGGTGATTTGAATTGGTGAAGCCATGAAAATATTTAAGAAATTGTGATGATCTTTTCACTTCGATTTTAATTTACGTTCAATATGGCCAATTGAATTGTTAAAATATGTTGGGTTTTAAAACTAAAGTGAAGATTACATCCAAGATTCAGGGAGGTCAAAGCCCTTGAAAGTTGGGTACAAATAAATAGGGAAATAAAATTATCGGGCGTAGGATTGGAGATTTTAGAGTGACAGACTAAAATCTCCAATTCTGTCCTATCGTTTGGGTGCTGAAGTGTAGATGTTAGCCTTCAGGCGAGGGGGGGGTTGGTCCCCCCCCAGCTTAGCCGCAGATTCAATAAACAAGCGTAGGATTAGTTAATTTTTTTTATGCCTGGACCAAAGAGTAAGGAATATATGCTCCTATTTGGCACAATATAATTTAAACTAATTCATTTTATCTAATCACTATAATTTCTTGACAAGGAGAAGGATGTTTTCTTATATATTGAATATCACATTTGAACCTTCATTAGTATAATTAGTTATCTAATAATTATTAAAATTAAATATTTATTTTAATTGCTTATTAGTGGCAGATAAGCAAATTGAACTTCATTGTTGTGATTAAAGTGTTACTTTTCTAAAATATTAGTTCGTAGTTCTAATCTTACTCCTGGTGGGATCGATATCTAGGACTCCATTAGAGCCCTATATTACTTGAGCGATACCTTGCTTTGATAAGTGTGACTTTACAATTATTGAATATTTATTACGTCCATATTTATTGAATCTATAGTTGTTATTAAATTTTTGGTATAGTTGTTGAGGAATTAAATTTTTTAGCAACAGTATTAAATACTTATATTTTTAAGCATATATAAAGTCGCGTTCAAGTTTTTGGCGCCGTTGTTGGGGAGTGAGTAAACAAGAATTATAATTAGAATAACGGACAAATTAGGATTATTAGAAAATTTTTACTTAAGTTGCAACTTATTATCATATTTAGTTAACTGTTTTACTATGTACTGATTTCAAATTGTATGCGTAAATTTGGACTTGAAAATCTTATACCCTATGATTCAAAATTAGAACGCACTGTAGAAAGACTAGAAAATTGATAAGAGAACCTAGAAATTCTGATACAATGGAAAACAACCTGAATAATCAAGGAATAGAAAATGAACACCAACCTAGACCCCAACAAGATTATTCAAATCCTACAGCAAATAAAATTCACTTATCTATCCAAAATCCTGATGTAGCTGCTAATTCATTTGAGCTTAAACCTGTTATTATCCAAATGGTACAAAACAATCAATTC
>NW_018164594.1:1932076-1932312 GCF_001263595.1 Phalaenopsis equestris | reverse complement strand
TAATGACATAACATCGATAACATCGTTTTGTCACATTGATGGAGAGTCAATATATGAAGCTTGGGAGAGATTTAAAAATCTTCTTAAGAAATGCCCTCTTCATTTATTACCAGATTGGTTGATAATTCAAATTTTTTATAATGGATTAGTGGGATCACTTAGATCGATTATAGATGCTGCGGCTAGTGGTTCGTTAATGTCAAAACCTTTTGATGAGGCTTATTCATTAAAAGAAG
>NW_018164594.1:1931006-1931859 GCF_001263595.1 Phalaenopsis equestris | reverse complement strand
TATTAATAGACCTAACAACCCTTATTCAAACTATTATAACCCAGGTTGGAAGAATCATCCAAATTTTAATTGGAATAATAATTCTTCTACAAATCAACAATGGGCAAACAACCTACCCATTAGGAAATTCATCCAACCAAGGAAATATTAACTATAGACCTTCTTATCCTCCAAGATTTAACAGTAACACTCAACTTATGGAGAAGAATTTATTTATGGAAGAGCTGATATTAAACATGGATCAACAATTACAGAATCAAGGAAATTAATTAGAGATTCAAGGAAATCAATTACAAAATCAAGGAATTGCTATTAAGAATATTGAAAACCAATTAAGTTATATCGCTACTGCGCTTAGTAACCAATTATTGGGAAATTTTCCTAGTATTGTGAAACCAAATCCTAAAGATAAAGGAAAAGAATAGAGGAAAAGAACAGATAAAAGAGATACAATTATGAAGTGAAAAAGAATTGGAAACAAGGGCACAAAAAGAAATGGAAACTGAAAAAGAGAAATTAGATACTGAAAAAGAAAAGGATCATGAATACCCAGATTTAGAATATCCATTTACACCAATGAAAATTACTGTGGGGAAACCTCCACCACTATTTTTTCAATGATTGAAGCAACACAAACAGAATAAACAATTTTCTAAATTTTTAGAAATTCTTAAGAAGTTGACGATGAATATTCCCTTTGTAGAAGCTTTAAAGAAAATGCCCAATTATGTGAAATTTATGAAAGATATTCTGAACAAGAAAAGGTAGTTTACGGTTTACGGATAACTTGCACTTAGCGAAGAATGTAGTGCAATTATTCAGAAAAAGCTTCCTGAAAAATTAAAAGATCCTG